>NC_058081.1:6322160-6493531 GCF_014858855.1 Bufo gargarizans | reverse complement strand
AAATATTCACTATATTGATATATATTAGTTTTTTTTAGAATATTTGTAATATTCTAAAACAGGAATATATAGCAATATAGCAAATTATAATATTATAAAAATTTGCATTACGAAAATTCTCATTATGAAAATTCCAATTACGGAAATTCGCAATCAACACTACTTCTAAAGTCAAAGATATTGCAGCCTTCTTATTGGCCCACAAGCTAGAAGCAGGGAGGGATCATGTGTACTGATTTAAAAAAAAAATCTCAAATATTCGCTATATTGCTATATATTCTTGTTTTAGAATATCACTAATATTCTAAAAAAATAATATATAGCACTATATCGAATATATTAGAATATTTGTCTTTTTTTCCATCTGAAGTCATAATCCCTCCTTGCTTGTGGGCCAATGAGAAGGCTGCAATATCTTTGACTTTAGGAGTAGTGTTAATTGCGAATTTTCATATTGCGAATTTTCAGAATATTATAATTCGCTATATTGCTATATATTCTTGTTTTAAAATATTACGAATATTCTAAAAAGCAAATATATAGCAATATAGCGAATATTTGGAGAAAAAAAAGAATATAGAGCAATTTAGCTAATATAGTGCTATAATCTTCTTTATCTAATATTTATAATATTTTTCTCATCTGAAGTTCAGATTGGAAAAAAATGACAACTATAAAAAAAGATTATAGCACTATATTAGCTAAATTGTTCTACATTCGTTATATTTCAAAATATTCTCTATATTGCTATATATTCTTGTTTTATAATATTACGAATATTCTAAAAACCTAATATATTATATTTTTAGAATATTCATCTTTTTTTTATCTGTACAGTTGTTCCACTTTGGCATACTGCTCCCCGACAAGTGTCCCCATCACCATGGAAACGACTGGGGGTAAGAATATACCATCAGATCTGAGTTTTCACGATCTCATTGATTCTTATTACGAAAATTTGCATTAAGAAAATTCTCATTACAAATATTTGCATTACAAAAATTCACAATCAACACTACTCCTAACATATATTCGAATTTGCGAATATTCGATGAATATTCAATGAAATATTTGCAAAATATTGCGGATTCGAATATGATCCCTGCTGGTCATCAATACTCTCTGAATGTGTATTAATGTTTATTACGGGATGTGTGTTTATGTAATGTTTGCTGTACGGCTTTCTTTATGTCTTTATTCCTCAGACTGTATATAATGGGGTTAATAAATGGAGTAATTACAGTATACAGCAGGGAGAGGATTTTACTACTGACCCAAGTTTTTTCTCTCTTAGGGAAAACATAAACACTAAATATAGTCCAGTAAAATATGGAGACCACAATGAGGTGGGAGCTACAGGTGGAGAAGGCTTTCTGTCTACCAGTACTGGATGGGATCCTTAAGACTGATATCACAATGTAAGTATAAGACACTACAATGATTGAGGTTGGGACCATTACAGATGGAGCTCCCAAAACAAAAATCTCCAAGTGAATAAAGAAGGTGTCAGAACAGGACAGGTCTAGTAAGGGGACAAGGTCACAGAATAAATGGTCGATGATATTTGACCCACAAAAGTTTAGTTTTGATGTTGGTATCATATTAATGAATGAAAGAACATTTCCAATTAACCAACTAATAATGATTGATGTAACACAAAATATATTTGTCATGATGGAAGTGTAACGGAGGGGATTACAGATGGCCACATATCTGTCATAAGACATCACAGCGAGAAGAAAACACTCTAATGCTACGGTGCAATCAAAAAAATAAAACTGAGTCATGCATCCAATAAAACTGATGGTTCCTCCATTATTCAGTAGGATGTGGAGCAGGTTGGGGACAATATTTGTGGATAATAAGATGTCACTGATGGACAGTTGTGAGATGAAGTAGTACATTGGGTTGTGGAGGTTCTTGGTGGTGGACACCAGGGTGATGATCAGGAGGTTCCCACATATTGTGACAACAAAAACAACAAGGAACAGAAGAAATAAAATATTTCTCAAAAGTTGGCTGCCTTGAAATCCTAAGAGGAGAAACTCTGTGACCACAGTCAGATTTGTCTGCAAGTACAATAAGAAGGTAAAACGGAACATATAATAACATTATTAGACCAGACCGTATTATTAGACATAAGACTATGACATCCACTAGATATGGGGCATGAACCATATGTTGGTAGCCTAAATCTCTCACCCTTACAAATGGAGATTTCTGAGATGATACTACATTAGGGCAAAGGCAGTGAATGGTAATGCTGAGGCCAGTAATTGGCCACAGTGGTCACAAGTTGTCAATGTGGTGC
The DNA here is from genome assembly GCF_014858855.1 of Bufo gargarizans. Taxonomy (NCBI): domain Eukaryota; kingdom Metazoa; phylum Chordata; class Amphibia; order Anura; family Bufonidae; genus Bufo; species Bufo gargarizans. The sequence goes on along the minus strand of NC_058081.1, from coordinate 6,491,220 downwards.
TTCCTATGTTATTTTATACCATTACCTGCCTTTGCCCCAGTTTGTTATGATCTTAGACAATATCTTTAAATTATTCTAAATCTGAACCTCACATTTGTATAATTGTTGTTTTAGTTAATTTTTTAATTGATTCTAACACAAGCGCAGTTTTGTCTGGATTGCATTCAGTGTTTTAATTATTTATTTATTTTCATGCGGATGCAGAGTTTCGGTGTGAAAAAATACAGAATATAGAACATGCTGAGATTTTTACATAACACAGAGATGATGCGTGAAAAACAACACTGATGTATACAGACCCATAGAAATAAATGGGTCAGGATTAGGGTTGAGCGAACCCAAACTGTAAAGTTCGGGTTCGTACTGAACTTTAGGATTTTTGGAACCCGCAGCCGAACTTTTCAGTAAAAGCTCGGGTTCTGGTTCGGTGTTCGGTGAGTTAATAGAGCTTTTTTAAAGGCTGCAGAGCAGACAATCAACACGCGTTTAACTCTGTGACCTTAGAAGCCATCACAGCCATGCCTACTAATGGCATGGCTATGATTGGCCAGAGCAGCATGTGACCCAGCCTCTATATAAGCTGGAGTCACGTAGCGCCGCACGTCACTCTGCTCTGATCAGTGTAGGGATAGGATGCTGCTGCTGTGAGGGAGAGAATAGGAAAGAATCTTTAATAAGAAGTGCTTGTTAACTCAGCGATCTACCTAGATTTAGTTGTGTGGGTGCAGTGCACAATCTTTTCACCCTGCCCTGAGCCCAGTGATAGAGAAAAATAACTTGTATCAGTCTGTTAGTTAGGTGGGCGGAGGCGGCCATTTTATGCAAGCTCGGTGCACCAGCACTGCATCTGTGCTTTTGTGACATTCAAATCCAAGCTTGAAATACTGCACTAATAATCTGGGTTTAAAAAAACTCAATTTTTTGGCAATATCCAACATCTGGTGCCTTTGCTGCATTTGTTAGTGTGACATACAAGCTAGAAATATTGCAATGATATTTTGGGTTTTAAAAAAACACCCTTTTTTGGCAAAATACTTAATTTGCAGCTCAAGGAGGTCATGTTTTGCAGTGTAAGAGTGGCTGAAGTGCATGGAAAGTTTCCTGGCCTTTTTCAGGATGTCTTGCAGTTGAGTAAAAGACTTATTGAACCACTTTATAACTAGATTAAAGAAGTGTGCCATGCAGGGTGCATGGGTCAGCTCTAGGGTTGAGCGAACCCTAACTTCAGGGTACCCGAACCTGGAATTTTCCACTGAAGTTTGGGTTCGGTGTTCGGGTGATTTTATTATTTTCTAATATAACATGGTTATAACGGAAAATAATAGCTTTATTAAGACAGAATACTAAATATAATAGCCACATGATCGCACAGCTGGTATCCTCTTCTTTTTTTAGGTCCTTCTATCTTTATCCAGCAGGACCTGCGATGACGTTACCGCGCTCACCACGTGGTGAGTGCGGTGACGTCATCGCAGGCCCTTTTGCACGTTCTACAGAAAGAAGAAAGAAGAGGATACCAGCTGTGCGATCAAGTGGATGAGGTGAGTTATTTTTATTATTTTTAACCATTAAATGGCCATTTTATTTAGCATTCTGTCTTAAGAATGCTATTATTATAACGGAAAATAATAAAGTGAAGATCGAGTCCCAATTGATTTTTAATAGGGTCTGGGTTCAGGGTCTAGTTCGGGTCCCAAATCTGAACTTTGACATGAAGTTCGGCTGAACCCAGCGAACCCCGAACTTCCACGGGTTCGCTGATCCCTAGTCAGCTCTCCTCCTCCTCGCACCACCAACATGATGTTCTTTCCGTTATCGATGACCATGGTTACGAGGAGAGAGCCAGTATGTGATTTCACCCCAATTACACAACCAAGGATTAACAGGTTGAATTATGTATAAAACACTGTTACCCCCCCCCCCCCAATTCTGTAGAATCTGACTGCAATTTCACCCCAATAAGAGAAGAAAAGATTAATGGAATTATTGATGTATAAAATAATTCAAATAACCTAAAATCTGTAGTAATAGATCACTTTTTAACCCCAAATTAGTGCAGCAAGGTGTAATAGAATCGCTCCTATTACCCAGGCTGTACACTCTCCTATTGGACCCTGCTCTCTCCCAGCACTGTGGATAATGACTCCCCATCCTTTCCTTACACTATGAATAATCTTTTGCTGAACTGATCAAAAGTAAGTAATAGATTTTTAAAAATATAGGGCCACATTTAATAAGACCAGACTTTTTTGAACTGGTCTCTAAATAACTTTGGTGCATACACCGCCGGTCAAAATGTAAGACAGCTTCCAAAGTGTCTAATTGTAAGACAGCTTCCAAAGTGTGTAAATGTAAGACAGCTTCCAAAGTGTGTAAATGTAAGACAGCTTCCAAAGTGTCTAAATGTAAGACAGCTTCCAAAGTGTGTAATGTAAGACAGATTCCAAAGTGTCTAATGTAAGACAGCTTCCAAAGTGTCTAATTGTAAGACAGCTTCCAAAGTGTGTAAATGTAAGACAGCTTCCAAAGTGTGTAAATGTAAGACAGCTTCCAAAGTGTCTAAATGTAAGACAGCTTCCAAAGTGTGTAATGTAAGACAGATTCCAAAGTGTCTAATGTAAGACAGCTTCCAAAGTGTCTAATTGTAAGACAGCTTCCAAAGTGTGTAAATGTAAGACAGCTTCCAAAGTGTCTAAATGTAAGACAGCTTCCAAAGTGTCTAATGTAAGACAGCTTCCAAAGTGTCTAATGTAAGACAGCTTCCAAAGTGTCTAATTGTAAGACAGCTTCCAAAGTGTGTAAATGTAAGACAGCTTCCAAAGTGTCTAATGTAAGACAGCTTCCAAAGTGTCTAGAGTAGGATTAAATAGGATTTTTTTTGGGATATTAATTTTGTAATCATGATGGATAAGTTGAGCAAATGTGTGGATATTTATTGTATTTGTGTACCATCATGTTATTTAAATTGCTATGTTTTGGATATAAAATAAAGATAACTCAATTAAAAAAAACAAAACAAAAAAAAAACGAATAGACCTGACAGAACAACAGATGTGCAGGAGTGTTTAAACTAGGGACTGGGGGGAGTGTAATTACGTTATAGGAGGGAAAGATAGTGCAGATAGAGACCGGGGGCGAGGTAATGGGACTGGGGGAGGAATGGAAGGAGAGACTTGAACAGTTCAGAAGGAAAGCTGTAGGGTAAAAATTATACATAAACCTCTCAAATGTATGTATACTAATGCCAGAAGCCTGACTAATAAAACTGGGGAGCTGGAGTTGGTGATGTGTGAGGAGGACTATGATATAGGGGGAATAACTGAGACATGGCTGGATGATAGCTATGACTGGGCAGTTAATGTACAAGGTTACAGTCTGTTTAGAAAGGTTCGTCAAAACCGAAGAGGGGGAGGGGTCTGCCTTTATGTAAAGTCCTGTCTAAAGCCCACAGTCTGAGAAGATATAAGTGAGGAACATGTGGAGTCCCTGTGGGTTGAAATAAATGGAGGCGAGCTTTTTCGAGGAGCATGGGAGCATCTGACGTGTGACGCTAGGCTCAGCCCCCTGCCCCCCCCCCCCTGCACACTGGCCGCACGGATCGCCCGCTCGCTGAGCCTGCTGTGGGATGCCGCCCGAGATGCCGAAGCCTGGGCTCTGATCTCTGCCTGCCTGCCGCAGCCGGAGCTGCCTGACGGAGATGCCGCTGTTCGGGTGGTGAGTCACTGAAGTAGTTGGTGGTGAAAATCGGAGGAGCAGAGAGGACCCATATCAGTGGAGGCGGTGAGCCATAGGAGTTAATGGAGCTAGAGCGGCTGGGACTGTGTACATGAATCGGGGGCGAAAGACGGAGATCGCAGTGTATTGTATGATCTGCTGGATCGTCTGCCCCCTCTCCCTAAGGAGTGAGTCTATCGTTCTCACCTTTGAATTAGTATGGTCGCCCCTCACTGTGTAACAAACAGTGCCAGAGATATCTTAAAAAGGGGTGAAGAAAGGAAGAAAGAAAGAAGGACGGTGTGGAGAGTGAGGGAGGGTAGGAGTGAATATAGATGGGCTGGAAACTGGAGTGTGGAGAGCGGGGGATGGAGGCTGTGGTGTAAAATTGAGGGGTTGAGCGTCTTACTACCGTTGCAAGAAGAAGAAAGTAACAAGGGAGTGAATAGGGAAGTAAAATTGAGGAAAAGAAAAAGAAGAGAGAAGACAAAAAAAAAGAAGGAAAAAATAAAAGTGGGAGTGAATATACTCAGACGGTTGTCTACCACAATGTATAGAAGTGGAAATTTGTTTTGATGAATATCTGTGACGTCTCCATTTCATCTTCGGTGGAAAAGTGGACACCATCTTCTGAATAACCACGTCTGACCTCTCTGGATAACAGGAAAACGTTTATAACCTGGTTGCTGGACTTTTTTTTTTTTTCTCTACTCTCCCTTCTCCCCTTCTAACATTAACCATTTTATGTCATTAACAAAATTCTTTCTTTTTTTCGATTAAGCTGAAATGTACGGTTAAGTTGAACTGATTGATTTTTGTAATAGTTCAGTATATTGCAAATTTTAGTGCTATCATATTTTTATAGACTTAATGTTTTTTAAGATAATTATATTTTGGTGATACGGAAGGAGAGGGAGGGTGGGAAAGAGGGAAGGAAGGTGAGAAAAGGGAGCTAAAAATGCCACCTAAGAAAAAGGAGGAACAGTGCGGCCCCACTGGTGGCGGTGGTAGGAGATCAGTAACAGGGTTAGAGAGTGGGTCTAAACAACAGGGATTGAATCAATTCTTGCTTCTAAATTCGCCAGGCTCCAGTTCCTCTCAGAAAGGAAAAAGTACAGATGTAGAGCCTCAGGGTTTGATGCATGAGAACGGGTCTAGGGGTGGGGCTGGAGTACGGGGACCCTTGGCGGTATCTACAGAGATAGATGCAGGAATGGTGAAGGACATATTTTGCACTGTCTCGAGGATGGAAAATGTAATGGGTAATATAGTGACACAGATCGGGGCAGTGCAAACTGACGTCAGTGTAATACGGGATGAGATGGAGAAATTAAGGCAACGATTGCATGAGATGGAAAAAAGGATTTGCGTTCTGGAACATTCTGTTCAGAATCTAGAGAAGGAGGATGTACTTCTAAAACAGACGAATAGCAAGATGGAACAAAAATTAATAAACCAAGAAGATAGATCAAGAAGAGCCAATATAAGATGTGTGGGGATCCCAGAACGGGCAGAGGGGGGTAACTGTACGGAATTTTTGGAGGGATGGATAAAGGGGAATTGTAAGGAGGGCATTCTTTCCCCATTGTTTGCCATAGAAAGAGAACATAGGGTCCCCACAAAAAGGCGGGTTCCAGGTGATTATCCTAGACAGATATTGGTAAAATGTTTACTTGCTAAGGATCGTGATATAATACTATCTGACACTAGAACCTCAGAAAAATACCAGATACCTGGTGAAAAGATAAGACTTTTTCCAGACTATTCAGCTGATACTAACACCCGGAGAAAAGAGTTTATAATGGTTAAAAAGAGATTAAGGGAGGCAGGTTTAAAACATAGTCTACTTTTTTCCAGCAAAACTAAGGGTGGAATATAAAGGAAAGACGTCGGCAGAGGTTAGTGAGGTTAGTGAGTGGGCAGACGGAGTCAGCCTTTGAGGTGGGGGGTTGCAGAGGGGATAGGGAGCCAATATGTTAAGTTATGGAGTCGCCCCGACTACTGGTTAGTAGAAAGGGGGGCTACTTAGGGTGGATGGGGTTTTTATAGGAAGAGGGAGTAGGGATGTGTTTATTTTTTAATTTTTGTTTTTGTTCCCCCTCTGATAGATGGTTAGGATTCTTTTGTTGAACATGAGAGGTCTACGAGAGAGAGTAAAGAGACATGCTGTCATTGAGTGGATGAGGAGGTTCTTGCCGGCCATCGTCTGCCTCCAAGAGACACACTTAGATAAGGAATCTATAAGGTGGCTAGAGAAGAGATGGATAATGGAAGGGTACCATTCGGTATATACTATCTATTCTAGAGGGGTCTCAATTTTGATACATAATAAGATCAAATTTGAGTGTGTTACATGTGAGGCCGACGACTGTGGCAGATACCTCTTCTTACAATGTAATATAGAAGGGGTTAAAATGGTAATTGCAAATATATATATTCCACCACCATATAAGCCAGATGTCTTGTATGAATTGCATAGATTTATGTTGTATAGACAAGAGTGTATAATGATAGCGATAGGAGATTACAACGCTGTAATGGATCCACTTAGGGATAGAAGTCTAGCAGAGGGGGAAGAACACAAAATGTAGAGTTGTTTAAATTAGCCCAGGAATTTAATTGGATTGATGTTTGGCGCTTTCAGAACCCGGAAGAAACCATGTACTCCTGTTACTCCAAATTGCATCAAACCTGGTCAAGGATAGATATGGCCTTGGGAAACAAAAATCTAATGTCCCAAAATAGGGTTAAGATAAAGTATTTTCCTATGGCTTTATCAGATCACAGTGCAGTGGTAGTGGAATTGGATTTGGGCAGAAAGAATATGTTGTCACTGTTCAAGTTGAATTCGCACTGGCTATCGTTGATTTCAGATAAAGATAGTATAATGGAGGAGTACATTTTTTTTTTAAGGAGAATAATAATTCCGCTAATAGATTAATTGTTTGGGATACTGCCAAGGCAAATTTAAGAGGACTGCTGTTTAAAAGGGTGAATTACTGGAAGAAAAGTACTAAAGAAAGAGGTAATGCACTGGAAAAAAATTAGAAGAAGCGAGAATAGCATGCATAATGCACCCCACCGAATTTAATAGGCAAGTATGGGAGGAAGAACAGGAAAAATTAAAAATACATCATTTAGACAGAAGTAGGAAAGAACTGCTCTTTCAGGGGATCCAGTTAGCCTCAGAGGGAGAAAAGGCTGGTAAAATTTTAGCAAATATAGTAAAAAATCAAAGAGGGAAATCCTGGATAAGGTTGATTAGAGATAAAATGAATAAAATTACTAGTTCCCCTGAAGAATTAAAAAGGTTTTTCTGGAATATTTACAGGAACTTTATAACTCTAGGGTACAATGTTCAAAACAAGATTTGGATCTATATTTAGACCAGATCGCTTTGAGAGAGATATCTCAGGCCCAAAAAGAATATCTAGATTAATAAATATCGACGGTAGAAATAAATGAGGTTTTGGGTAAAGTGAAACCCGAAAAAACACCAGAGTGCGATGGCCTTCCATTTGAAATATATAAAACATTCTCCCAGGTGCTAATACCAGAACTAAAAACAACATTATGTGAGGCTCAAAAAGTAGGGGACTTGCCAGATTCCATGAAAGAGGCAATTATAACACTAATTCCAAAAAAGGGTAAAGAACAATTAGACCCCGGGTCATATAGACCAATATCTCTGTTAAATTGGACGTTAAAATTCTGGCAAAGGTCCTGGCAGACAGGCTTTCTAAAGTGATCAAAGTTATAATCCATGAAGATCAGACTGGTTTTATACCAGGTAGAACGATATATTCAAATATAAGAAGGTTATTCCTTAATGTTGAGGCTAACAAAAACAGGTGACAAAGCTATACTTTCATTACATGCTTAAAAGGCATTTGATTGTATCGAATAGGAGTATAAGATGGGTCCAGCTGATATATTCCCACCCGAGGGCTAGGGTGATGGTGGACGGGAGCTTGTCCCTGCCTCTTGCCCTACACCGGGGCACTAGGCAGGGATGCCCCCTCTCCCCATTACTATTTGCTATTGCGATCGAGCCCCTGGCAAGTATAATAAGAAACAACAGGGAGTTTAAAGGCTTTCAATATGAGGGAGGAGACGAAAAATTATTAATGTATGCAGATGATATTTTATTATTTATGCACAACACTGGGGATCAGTTTAATAGAGTAATAGATATAATAGATAATTATTTTTTTTCTGGTTTAAATATTAATTAGGGGAAATCTCACATGATGATATTAGGAGATGTCCAGTCAAAGGGAGATGTAAGGGTACACGTGCTTGAAAAACACGAGAGTTTTAAATATTTAGGTATACAAATCTCCGGAAGCATAGAAGATTATGAAAAGTTAAACGTACTCCCTATAATAAAAATACACATTTGGAAAAGATTACCGTTGTCAATTCAGGGTCGGGTAAATCTAATAAAAATTTTAATTCTCCCAAAAATACTTTATGTTTTACAAAATGCCCCATTGAGACTACCACAGAAGATTTCTAGGTTACCTGATAGTATAATGGGGGATTTCATTTGGAAAGGTGCTGTCCCTAGGATAAAAAAATAAGTGCTTCAGCTCTGAGTAAGAGAGGGTGGGTTAGCTGTCCCGAACTGCTTTTTTTTTTACTATTTAGTAACACAATATAGTCAGATAAAAGGTAATTTGAATGGATTAGTGGGAAGGCAGGAATTAAATAAATTGGGTTGGAGAGAAGAATGGAACCACTTAGAGGTATTGGAATCAGGTACACTAGGGAAAAAGAATGCAGCAAATAGAATACTTAATTCACTGGAGTATATATGGGTGGAAGTTAAAAAAAATATTAGAGGTTAAAGGTTTTTTGCACTTTACACCTATTTGGAAAAATTTTAATTTAAAGGAATTACAAACTATTAGGACTTATATAGATTAGGAAAGAAAGGGGATGAAGTATTTAGGCCATATATGTGAGGAGGACAATCTGAAGGACTTCAGTACATTAGTTAGGGAGTTTGGGATCCCTCAAAAGGATTCCTATAAATACTTTCAGCTCAAGGATGCGTTGAGGACAGTGGTGCAGGTAGACAAATATAAAAAGGAACAATCAGACAGAATATACAAATTCACTAATGGAGAGGAAAAAAAAGGAACAACTGCAAAAAGATACAGGATTTTGATGGAGGTAAAAAAATAAACGGATTACAATACTTGCCGGAAAAAAAATGGAAAAAATAATTACCGTATTTTTCGCCCTATAAGACGCACCGGCCCATAAGACGCACCTAGGTTTTTGGGGAGGAAAATAAGAAAAAAAACATTTTTAACCAAAAGGTGTGCTGTGGGTTTGGAACTAATGGTGGTCTGTGGATGGCACTATTACTGGGGATCTGTGGATGACTGACACTGTTATGGGGGGGATCTGTGGATGACGGACACTGTTATAGGGGGGATCTGTGGATGACGGACACTGTTATAGGGGGGATCTGTGGATGACGGACACTGTTATAGGGGGGATCTGTGGATGACGGACACTGTTATAGGGGGGATCTGTGGATGACGGACACTGTTATAGGGGGGATCTGTGGGTGACGGACACTGTTATGGGGGGGATCTGTGGGTGACGGACACTGTTATGGGGGGGATCTGTGGATGACGGACACTGTTATGGGGGGGATCTGTGGATGACGGACACTGTTATAGGGGGGATCTGTGGATGACGGACACTGTTATAGGGGGGATCTGTGGATGACGGGACACTGTTATAGGGGGGAATCTGTGGATGACGGACACTGTTATAGGGGGGAATCTGTGGATGACGGACACTGTTATGGGGGGATCTGTGGATGACGGACACTGTTATGGGGGGATCTGTGGATGACGGACACTGTTATGGGGGGATCTGTGGCTTGCACTGTTACAGGGGGGGGGTCTGTGGCTGACACTGTTACAGGGGGGATCCGTGGATGGCACTGTTATGGGCTGGGGGGGGGGGTCTGTGGGTGGCACTGTTATATATGTGCCATCCACAGACCCCCCAGCCCATAACAGTGCCATGCACAGACCCCCCCAGCCCATAACAGTGCCATTCACAGATCCCCCCCCCCCCTGTAACAGTGCCATCCACAGATCGCAGTCTGAACTGTCGACCCCCGCCCGTCGCCGCACAAAATATAAGTTGTCATATTGAATTAATATTTATTAAACATGCCCCCCAACTCCTATTACTACCGTTCATCCTAATCGCTGGCTGCTGTAGAAATCAGACCGGCAGGACGGCCGGCCGGCCGGCGCGTCTCACTGACGTCACTTGCCTGCGCCGCCTACTTCATTCAAAAAGTAGGCGGCGCAGGCACGTGACACGAGTTGCGCTGCCGCCCGCCCGACTGGCCTGAATTCTACAGCAGCGATTAGGAGGGAAGGTAGTAATAGCAGTTGGGGGACATGTTTAATAACTATTACTTCAATATGATTTCTTATATTAGTATACCAGAGCGGCGGGGCGGTGCTATACTACACTGACTGCACCGCCCCGCCGCTATTGCCGGCCCCCAGCTCCTCCCAGTCCCTCCCCGCTCACTGATACATCGCTGGCAGCGATGTAAAACTCCACGCATTCGCCCCATAAGACGCAGGGGCATTTCTCCCCCATTTTGGGGGAAGAAAAAGTGCGTCTTATGGGGCGAAAAATACAGTACAATCTTTTACGGAAGAGAAATGGAAAGATGCCCTTAGAAGTTATACCATGGTGTCGGATAGGGGTTTACATAAGATATCACAGTTTTTCATAGTGCATAGATTGCATCGATCCCCTTGGATGTTAAAGAAAATGGGCATGAGAGCCTCAGATAAGTGTCCAAAATGTAGGGGAGAAAAAGCAGACCTAATACACTGTTTCTGGAGATGCCCTAGATTGTTTAGATATTAGAAAGAAATAGCTGAGATAATATCAGTACTTTTTGGAGGTCCAAGTGTCTGAAGATCCAGTAGTTTGTATATTAGGAGCAACCGAACATCTGAAGTTAAATAAAGAGACACAATTGGTCCTGGGTAAAGTACTTTTCCAAGCTAGACTCCTTATACTGAGGAATTGGGTAAAAGAAGATCCCCCGACAGTGGGACAGTGGCGAGAAGCAGCTGTTAACTTGATTAAAGTGGAACGGGTTACTGAATGCTATATCAAAAAATCTAAAAAACTTGATGAAATGTGGAAAAAATGGCTATATTAGGGCTTGGGAATTTATTTATTTATTTAATTTTTCTTTCCCGTCCCTCTCCCTGGGGGTGGTGGTTGGGTATAGGGGTAAGAAAAGTAGGAAAAATTCATAATAATAATAATATTTATTAACTTGTAAGGATTAAATAGGATTTTTATGGATATTAATTTTGTATTCATGATGGATAAGTTGAGTAAATTTGTGGATATTTATTGTTTTTGTGTACCATCATGTTATTTAAATTGTATGTTTTGGATATAAAATAAAGATACCTCAATAAAAAATAATAATAATTATAGACCTGACAGAACAACAGATGTGCAGGTTGGGGGGCACCTGGGAAATAGTGACCATAAAGTAATAACCTTCCAATTATTCTTGAAACAAGCGTTTCTACAGGGAGGAGCAAAAATACCAAACTTCAAAAAAGCTAACTTTACACAACTAAGAGAGGCCATAGGCCTAACTAACTGGGACAAAGTCCTCAAAAATAAAAAATACAGTGACAAAATTTAATATTTTTAAAAACATCCTAAAATCTAATTGTGGGAGGTACATACCGTAAGGGAATAAGAGGTTAAGGAACAAAAAGAAACCAATGTGGATAAATAGAACTGTAAAGAAAGCAATAAATGACAAAAAGAAAGCATATAATTCACTGAAACGGGAGTGTAGCGTGGAAGCACTGAAAAACTATAAGGAAAAAAATGTTATATGTGAAAAACAAATAAAAGCCGCCAAACTAGAGACCGAAAGATTAATTGCCAAAGAGAGAAAAACTAATCCTAAAATGTGCTTCAATTATATAAATGGTAAAAAGTATAACTCTGAAGGTGTCGGCCCTCTACAGAGCAATGAGGGGGGAGTTGCAGAGAGCGACAAGGAGAAAGCAAAGCTGTTAAATATTTTTTTCTCCACTGTACTCACTGAGGAAAATAAACTGTCAGTGAATTCCCCATTAAAACTGCCCTGTCTGACACAGGAAAAAGTATAGAGGTGTATTAAAAAGATTAAAATAGACAAATTGCCAGGCCCAGATGGCATACACCCCCGTATCCTAAGAGAATTAAGTAATGTCATAGCAAGACCCTTATTTCTGATATTTACAGACTCTATACTGACAGGGAGTGTTCCACAGGATTGGCACATAGCAAATGTGGTGCCAATATTCAAAAAGGGTGCAAACACAGACCCCGGAAACTATAGGCCGGTAAGTTTAACATCTGTTGTGGGTAAACTGTTTGAAGGTTTTCTAACACATGCTATCTTGGAGGATCTTAATAAAAACAAGCAAATTATATGGAACTCTCTGCCTGAGGAGGTGGTGATGGTGAGTACAATAAAGGAATTCAAGAGGGGCCTGGATGTATTTCTGGAGCGTAATAATATTACAGGCTATAGTTAGTAGAGAGGGGTTGTTGATTTAGGGAGTTATTCTGATTGCCTGATTGGAGTCAGGAAGGAATTTTTTATTCCCCTAAAGTGGGGAAAATTGGCTTCTACCTCACAGTTTTTTTTTGCCTTCCTCTGGATCAACTTGCAAGATAACAGGCCGAACTGTATGGACAAATGTCTTTTTTCGGCCTTATGTACTATGTTACTATGTTACTACATCATATAAGCATGGCTTCATGAGTGATCGGTCACGTCAAACTAATTTAATCAGTTTCTATGAGGAGGTAAGTTCTAGACTTGACAGCGGCGAATCAATGGATGTCGTATATCTGGACTTCTCTAAAGCATTTGACACTGTACCACATAAAAGGTTAGTATATAAAATGAGAATGCTCGGACTGGGAGAAAACGTCTGTATGTGGGTAAATAACTGGCTCAATGATAGAAAACAGAGGGTGGTTATTAACGGTACATACTCAGATTGGGTCACTGTCACTAGTGGAGTACCTCAGGGGTCAGTATTGGGCCCTATTCTCTTCAATATATTTATTAATGATCTTGTAGAAGGCTTGTACAATAAAATATCAATTTTTGCAGATGACACTAAACTGTGTAAAGTAATTAACACTGAATAGGACAGAATACTGTATATATATATATACAGATGTAGCAGGGTTAGCACTCCCTCTGTTAACTCAAATTTCTTAACAAATTTCATTATCTTGAGACAAAAGCCATTGAAAAGCAATTGAAGGTGTTTGCTTAGATTAGATAACCAAACTCAGAAATCTCAGAAAAAAGGAGTGCTAACCATGTTGTAGCTGTACTACAGAGGACAGTATATAGTACATATATACTACAGAGGACAGTATTCTACTACAGAGGGATCTGGATAGATTGGAGGCTTGGGCAGAGAAGAGGCAGATGAGGTTTAACACTGACAAATGTAAGTTTATACACATGGGAAGGAATAATGCAAGTCACCTGTACATACTAAATGGTAAAACACTCAGTAACACTGACATGGAAAAGGATCTTGGAATTTTAGTGAACAGCAAACTAAGCTGCAAAACCAGTGTCAGGCAGCTGCTGCCAAGGCCAATAAGATAATGGATTGCATCAAAAGGGGCATAGATGCCCGTGATGAGAACATAGTCCTACCACTTTACAAATCATTAGTCAGACCACACATGGAGTACTGTGTACAGTTCTGGGCTCCTGTAAACAAGGCAGACATAGCAGAGCTGGAGAAGGTCCAGAGGAGGGCAACTAAAGTAATAACTGGAATGGCACAACTACAGTACCCTGAAAGATTATCAAAATTAGGGTTATTCACTTTAGAAGAAAGACGACTGAGGGGAGATCTAATTACTATGTATAAATATATCAGGGGTCAGTACAGAGATCACTCTCATCATCTATTTATCCCCAGGACTGTGACTGTGACGAGGAGACATCCTCTGCGTCTGGAGGAAAGAAGGTTTGTACACAAACATAGAAGAGGATTCTTTACGGTAAGAGCAGTGAGACTATGGAGCTCTCTGCCTGAGGAGGGGGTGATGGTGAGTACAATAAAGGAATTCAAGAGGGGCCTGGACGTATTTCTGGAGCGTAATAATATTACAGGCTATAGCTACTAGAGAGGGGTCGCTGATCCAGGGAGTTATTCTGAGGCCTGATTGGAGTCGGGAAGGAATTTTTCCCCCCTTAATTGGCGAAATTGGCTTCTACCTCACAGGGATTTTTTGCGTTTCTCTCGATTAACTTGCAGGATAACAGGCCAAACTGGATGGACAAATGTATTTTTTCGGCCTTATGTACTATGTTACTATGTAAAAGCAAAGAAAAACTAAAAACAATTGCTTATACTCATCCTTTCCAGAAATGCTGTTCTGGGGTCCCCACCAGTCTGTATGAATTGTCCTGCAGCGATGGCACGCCATGAGTGTGTGACTACTGCAGACAATCACTTTATCTGTCTTCTGCTGGATATACAGGAATTAACGCTGAGGCCAGTGATCGGCTGCAGTGATCATATCTGTATGTATGGCACATCATCACTGACAATACTGGTGAGGACCACCAGAGCTGTGCCATGGAGGATTCACCAGGTAAGTGTCAGTTAGTTTTTATGTTTTAGCATTTCCTCTACTTTAAGTACATTTCTCAAAGTCTGGCCAAATCTTTACATTGCAATGTCCACAGAGAACTTTTCTCTCCAATTTCCTGGCTATAAATCCCTGTCTTTGTGAAGTCTTCTTCTGCTGATGTGAAGAAGGAGTCTGTAGAACCTGAGGACACCTCATCAGTCACATTCTGCACATGTTATTAGGAGTCTGCACTTCCATCCAGCAGTAATTCTTAGACCCCTGCAGTTTATAATCTCTTCTCTACATTATACCCAGAAGAAGCTGCTGATCAGTGGAGATCTGCAGCCAGGAGCACACATAGAATACAGTTTATATATTGGGGGGGACGTGGTTCTTCCTTTAAGCCATTTGTACACAATATGGAGCGCGGTTTATATTTTACAATAGACTTGATGAAGAAACCAAGTGGATTTGGAAACAGGATGTCCTTATACAGTCCAGGAGAAGAAATGTATGGAAGCCTATGGTGCGATGTGCAGGTGTCCTACTGGAGGAGCAGCAGCCATTATACAGGGTTTATCCTGCACTGGAAGCTCGGCCGAGAGTTGGGTTTTACTTCTCTTCACTGTCTTCATACATCTATGTGTAATTATTATATCTATATTATATCTATAAAAGAGTTTATAGTATTTTATACAATGTTACTGAAGATGACAGCATCATATACACAAACCATGTTTATTAGTAATACTACTACTGTTACTACTACCAGCAATAATACACAAATGTACACTGATTCTGTACTTACAGCAGATGTTTCCTTGGAAATACTTTTCATCTTCCCATTATTAATACATCGATAAATAAAGAAATACAGACTCTTCACAATGCAGAGATCTTGTGTGAGGAGATCAGGCACATGGTCATATATATACACACACATACAGTAAAGGGAATGGAGCGTGGAAGGTTTTCACCATGACCTCATGTGTCTCCTGGGCTCCAGGAAACTTCTGATAATTAGTTGTCAAGAGATTAAACAAAGTTTCTTTAGTAAAAAGTTAAACTTTATCAAATACTTGAGTAAAAAAGTTAAAGAAAGTAAAAGCTACTCTAACTGTCTAATAGGTAGACTCGGGTAAACGGAAATAGAGAGCAGGCCATACACATAATGACTAGTGATGAGCAGACCTAGGCTTGTTCGGGTTCGACGGGTTCGGAACTTGACCCTGAACCCAAGGCACAGTGTTCTACACCCCTATACAGGCTCTGCAGCCGGAATAGCAGATTTTTTTATGTGATTCGTTTAAATAAATTCAGATTAAATTTAATCTTTTTGGGAAAATTCAGCGATGGTTTTGCAGTGCTGTAGCGTTTCTATGACTTTTTCACAGCCAGTAGCCTCAATGTTCTGTTCCCCATTGACCCACCGAACCCCCTGAAGTCAATGGGGAACAGAACTTTGAGGCTACTGGCTGTGAAAAAGTCATAGAAAGCGCTACAGCACTGCAAAACCATCGCTGAATTTTCCCAAAAAGATTAAATTTAATCTGAATTTATTTAAACGAATCACATAAAAAAATCTGCTATTCCGGTTGCAGAGAGCCTGTATAGGGGTGTAGAACACTGTGCCTTGCAGTAACACGCATAGGGAGTCTGCTTTGGTAGTGAAACAATACTGTGAGTCCGTATGACATGCAGATGACAGGCGTCGCTCTTAGAATCTCTTCATACTTCACTTATTTAGTCACTTATGGGGCAAAAACTGACCAAATAACTTACGTGTGAACTCACAGGTCAATGTTAGCATCGGGTATAAAGAACTGTGCATCATCCCAAGATCCTACTATAGAGTGAAAGAGCTCACTCCTTTTACACTGTCGTCATATAGATTTCACAAAGAACCTGTTACACATTGATACAAGTAGAGCCCCCCGACATAGTGGAGAGGGGGTCAGCAGTAAGTTTGTGTTGACGTCACTGATTATTTTGCCCTTCCTCTGATCCGTCAGAACAATAACCCTCAAAAAACTGGATCCTGTCTTTTGAGCATCCGCCTTCACTCGGTCAGCATTTGGTCAGTAGAGTTGAGCGGACACCTGGATATTCGAGTTTGTTGGGTTCGGCCGAACTTCGCAAAAAAATTTGCCCAAACTTGACCCCGAACCTGAACCCCATTAAAGTCAATGGGGACCAGAACTTTTGGGCACTATCGTCTGCTGCTGCTCGCACAGTCTGTCCAGCATGTGCAAGGTGGAGTTCCACCTTGTGGGCACATCGCATATAAAGGGGTGAGCGGGAAGGCGAAGTTATGCTGCAGCGCAGACAGGCGAGCGGCAGCAGGGTGAGAACACCGAAAGCGTGCACAGATGGCCCACACTTTCTGCAGCAGCTCTGACATGTCTGGGTAGTTTTTCAGGAATTTCTGTACCACTAAATTCAGCACATGCGTCAGGCAAGGGATGTGCGCCAAACCAGCTAGGCCCAGAGCTGCAACGAGATATCGCCCATTATCGCACACCACCAGGCAGGGCTTGAGGCTCACAGGCACCAACCACTCATCGGTCTTTTGTTCCATGCCCATCTACAGCTCCTGCTCGGTGTTGGGGTCTTTCTCCCAAACACATGAGTTTCAAAACAGCCTGCTGTCGTTTTCACCTGGCTGTGCTGAAGTTGGTGGTAAAAGTGTTAAACTGACCGGATGAGGGTGAGGAAGCGGAGTAGGAGGAGGAAGCAACAGGATGCAAAGAGAAATGCCCTGCAATCCTCGGTTGCGGAAGGACATGCACCAAACTGCTATACGCCTCATGCCTAGCTGCCATTACATTTGCACAGTGTGCAGTTAGGGAGATATGGCATCCCTGCCTGTGCTTACTGGTCCACGTATCAGTGGTTATGTGGACCTTGCAACTGGAAACTGTCCGTGTCCATCAGGCGGAATGACAGCATTTCCAAGGCCAGGAATTTGGAAATGCTGGCATTTAGGGCTAGGAATCGCAGGTGGGTAGGAGGGTACTTCCTCTTTCTCTCCAGTGTTTAAGAGATGGACAGCTGAACGCTTCCATGGGACTGTGGAGATGCTTATAGACGGTGACGGATGTGGTGGCGTTGCTGCCACATCCTCTGTTTCCGGGGTGGCAGGTGCACGGTCACTCCAGAGGTGGAGGAAGAGGTCGAGACAGCATTATAAGAGGAAGCAGGAGGAGCCTGAGACCTTTCTTGTTTTTTGAGGTGTTTACTCCACTGCAGCTCGTGCTTTGCACTTAACCCCTTAAGGACGCAGGGCGTACCGGTACGTCCTAACTTTAAATGCAGATTCCGGCGGCGCTGGGGTTAATGGGAACGGGATGCCGGCTGAAATCATTCAGCCGGCATCCTGTGACAACACCAGGGGGGTCATGTGACCCCCCCCCCCCCTATCGGCGATCGCCGCAAACCGCAGGTCAATTCAGACCTGCGGTTTGCTGCGCTTTTTGCAGTTTCTGATCCCTGCGGTCCCTGATCGCGGGGATCATAAACTTTAGTGTCCCTCAAACATAGATTTTACACCCCCCCTGCACCCCTGCATGATTTTTTGCCGGCGGGTGGTGCAGGGGATGGGCGATGGGGGCGGTGCAGGAGGCGGGCGGTGCGGCAGGCGGGATCACGATCCCTCGCCCGCCTCCCCTTGAAAATTTGTTGGTGGACAGTGGGTATACCAGGGTGCCAGCACATTGCTGACACCCTGGTATAAACGGCTGACATCGGTGATGCGATGTCAGCCGTTTAACCCTTTCCATACAGCGGTCCGTAAGTAAGAGGGAGCTCCCTCCCTCTCCCATCGGGGGGCTGCAGTGCCTTTGCAGCCCCCCGATGGAGAGGGAGACAGCCCCCAGAGAGCCCCCCTCCTTACCCTTCCCCGTCTGCGAAGTTCTGACCAGTACTGAGCAGACGGGGAAGGTTCCCATGGCAACAGGACGTCGTCTCAGGCGTCCTGCTATCCATGGTGCTGAACAGATCTGTGCTGAAGGCAGAGATCTGTTCAGACAAAGTGTAAGTAAAATACAGTACAGTACAATATATATATATGGATCTTCAAGAACCAAGTGGGTCTGAATAAAAAAAAAAGTGAAAAAAAGTGAAAAAAAAGTAAAAATCAAAAAACACATTTATCACTGACTAAAAAAAATAAATTAATAAATTCCCTACACATGTTTGATATCGCCGCGTCCGTAACGACCTGATCTATAAAACGGTCATGTTACTTTCCCCGCACGGTGAACGCCAAAAAAATAAAAAAATAATAACTATTAGGAAATTGAAATTTTGCCCACCTTACTTCCCAAAAAAGGTAATAAAAGTGATCAAAAAAGTCGCATGTACGCCAAAATAGTACCAATCAAACCGTCATCTCATCCCGCAAAAATAATACCCTACCCAAGATAATCGCCCAAAAACTGAAAAAACTATGGCTCTCAGACTATGGAAACACTAAAACAAGATTTTTTTGGTTTAAAAAATGAAATTATTGTGTAAAACTTAAAGGGATTCTGTCACCTCGTTTTAGCTTATAGTGATGCGGACATGCACGGCTAGATCGCCGCTAGCATGTCCGCAATATACCGGTCCTATAGGGCTGTGTCCTTTTATTGTGTTTGAAAAATGATTTTAGAGATATGTAAATGAACCTTGTAAGGTGCCCAAGGGGCTGTACGAACCTTCTTGTAGCCCAGCCACGCCCCCCTGTGAAGGAGCCCAAAAACTGTGTAAAAAAAGCAATTTTTTGTCATCTTACATCACAATCAAGTGTAATAGCAAGCGATCAAAACGTCATGTGCACCCCAAAATAGTGCCAATCAAACCGTCATCTCATCCCGCCAAAAATGAGACCCTACTTAAGATAATCGCCCAAAAACTGAAAAAACTATGGCTCTTAGACTATGGAGACACTAAAACATTTTTTTTTGTTTTAAAAATGAAATCATTGTGTAAAACTTACATAAATAAAAAAAATTGTATACATATTAGGTATTGCCGCGTCCGTGACAACCTGCTCTATAAAATTACCACATGATCTAACCTGTCAGATGAATGTTGTAAATAACAAACAAAAAACGTGCCAAAAAATCTATTTCTTGTTACCTTGCCGCACAAAAAGTGTAATATAGAGCAACCAAAAATCATATGTACCCTAAACTAGTACCAACAAAACAGCCACCCTATCCCGTAGTTTCTAAAAAGGGTTCACTTTTTTGGAGTTTCTACTCTGGGGGTGCATCAGGGGGCCTTCAAATGGGACATGGTGTAAAAAAAAACAGTCCAGCAAAATCTGCCTTACAAAAACCGTATGGCATTCCTTTCCTTATGCGCCCTGCCGTGTGCCTGTACAGCGGTTTACGACCACATATGGGGTGTTTCTGTAAACTACAGAATCAGGGCCATAAATAATGAGTTTTGTTTGCCTGTTAACCCTTGCTTTGTAACTGGAAAAAAAAAATTAAAATGGAAAATCTGCCAAAAAAGTAAAATTTTGAAATGGTATCTCTATTTTCCATTAAATCTTGTGCAACACCTAAAGGGTTAACAAAGTTTGTAAAATCAGTTTTGAATACCTTGAGGGGTGTAGTTTCTTAGATGGGGTCACTTTTATGGAGTTTCTACTCTAGGGGTGCATCAGGGGGGCTTCAAATGGGACATGGTGTCAAAAAACCAGTCCAGCAAAATCTGGCTTCCAAAAACCATACGGCGCACCTTTCACTCTACGCCCCGCTATGTGCCCGTACAGTAGTTTACGGCCACATATGGGGTGTTTCTGTAAACTACAGAATCAGGGCAATAAATAATGAGTTTTGTTTGGCTGTTAACCCTTGCTTTGTAACTGGAAAAAAAATATTAAAATGGAAAATCTGCCAAAAAAGTTAAATTTTGAAATGGTATCTCTATTTTCCATTAAATCTTGTGCAACACCTAAAGGGTTAACAAAGTTTGTAAAAATCAGTTTTGAATACCTTGAGGGGTGTAGTTTCTTAGATGGGGTCACTTTTATGGAGTTTCTACTCTAGGGGTGCATCAGGGGGGCTTCAAATGGAAAATGGTGTCAAAAAACCAGTCCAGCAAAATCTGGCTTCCAAAAACCATACGGCGCACCTTTCCCTCTACGCCCCGCTGTGTGGCCGTACAGTAGTTTACGGCCACATATGGGGTGTTTCTGTAAACGGCAGAGTCAGGGCAATAAATATACGGTCTTGTTTGGCTGTTAACCCTTGCTTTGTTGGTGGAAAAAATGGGTTAAAATGGAAAATTAGGCAAAAAAAATGTAATTCTCAGATTTCATCCCCATTTGCCAATAACTCTTGTGCAACACCTAAAGGGTTAACAAAGTTTTTAAAATCAGTTTTGAATACCTTGAGGGGTGTAGTTTATAGAATGGGGTCATTTTTGGGCGGTTTCTATTATGTAAGCCTCGCAAAGTGACTTCAGACCTGTAGTTCACTAAAAATTGTGTTTTTGTAAATTTCTGAAAAATTTCAAGATTTGCTTCTAAACTTCTAAGCCTTGTAACATCCCCAAAAAATAAAATATCATTCCCAAAATGCTACAAACATGAAGTAGACATATGGGGAATGTAAAGTCATCACAATTTTTGGGGGTATTACTATGTATTACAGAAGTAGAGAAACTGAAACTTTGAAATTTGCTAATGTTTCAATTTTTTTTGGTAAATATAGTATTTTTTTATGCAAAAAAATTAATTTTTTTGACCCAATTTTAGCAGTGTCATGAAGTACAATATGTGACGAAAAGAAAATCTCAGAACGGCCTGGGTAAGTCAAAGCGTTTTAAAGTTATCAGCACTTAAAGTGACACTGGTCAGATTTGCAAAAACTGGCCAAGTACCGGTACGTCATGAATGGTTCCGATCCGCCCGCGCTCGGCGGGCGGTGATCGGAACCCGGTGCCTGCTCAAATCATTGAGCAGGCACCTGGGGCAAATGCGCCGGGGGGTCCTGTGACCCCCCCATGTCGGCGATCGCAGAAAACCGCAGGTCAATTCAGACCTGCGGTTTTCTGCGTTTCCGGGTTATTTGCGTCTCTGAAGACCCGATAACCCGGAACAGGATGGTGATGGTGGTGTGATTTCACTCCACCAATCACCATCCAGCGATCCTGAGTGGTGATGGTGACATCACCACTCAGGATTAGGGATGAGCGAACCCGAACTGTATAGTTCGGGTTTGTACCGAATTTTGGGGTGTCCGTGACACGGACCCGAACCCGAACATTTTCGTAATAGTCCGGGTTCGGGTTCGGTGTTCGTCGCTTTCTTGGCGCTTTTTGAAAGGCTGCAAAGCAGCCAATCAACAAGCGTCATACTACTTGCCCCAAGAGGCCGTCGCAGCCATGCCTACTATTGGCATGGCTGTGATTGGCCAGTGCAGCATGTGACCCAGCCTCTATTTAAGCTGGCGTCACATAGCGCCGCACGTCACTCTGCTCTGATCAGTGTAGGGAGAGGTTGCAGCTGCGATGTTAGGGCGAGATTAGGCAGTGATTAACTCCTCCAAAAGACTTCATTCAGTGATCGAGCTGTGGATCATTGAACTGCTGCTATTGAATTGCTCACTGTTTTTAGGCTGCCCAGAGCGTTTTTCATTCACTTTTTTCTGGGGTGATCGGCGGCCATTTTGTGTGTTGTGGTGCGCCAGCACAAGCTGCCACCAAGTGCATTTAACCCTCAATAGTGTGGTTGTTTTTTTGGCTAAATCCTACATCAGGGTGAAGCTGTCACACCAAGTGCATTTAACCATCAATAGTGTGGTTATTTTTTGGCTATATCCTACATCAGGGGCAAGCTGTCACCAAGTGCATTTAACCCTTAATAGTGTGGTTGTTTTTTGGTTAAATCCTACATCAGGGTCAAGCTGTCACACCAAGTGCATTTAACCATTAATAGTGTGGTTATTTTTTTGGCCATATACTACATCAGGGGCAAGCTGTCACCAAGTGCATTTTACCCTTAATAGTGTGGTTGGTCAAGCTGTCACACCAAGTGCATTTAACCATCAATAGTGTGGTTATTTTTTGGCCATATACTATATCAGGGGCAAGCTGTCACCAAGTGCATTTAACCCTCAATAGTGTGGTTGGTCAAGCTGTCACACCAAGTGCATTTAACCATCAATAGTGTGGTTATTTTTTGGCCATATACTACATCAGAGGCAAGCTGAGCCTGTCACCAAGTGCATTTAACCCTCAATAGTGTGGTTGGTCAAGCTGTCACACCAAGTGCATTTAACCATCAATAGTGTGGTTATTTTTTGGCCATATCCCAGTTTAATTCTGTCCGTAAACGTAAACCTGTCACCCAGCGCCTAAATAATAGGCCTCAAATTTATAGTCAGCTAAATCTGTGGTTATTGCTGTAGCTGGGCAAGTTATTTAGTGTCCGTCAAAGCACAGTTTCTGTTCTGGGTTGAAATACAATTCCCAATTTAGCAATTCTCTAAATTAGTGGTTTCTGCTGTATCAGGCCTACTTTAAATTTATCCCTAAAAGGGTATATAAGATTTAAGGTGCACATAGGGTCATTCTAAATAACTTCACACACACGCTACTGTGCATATTCCAGTCTAATTCTGTCTGTAAACGTATACCTGTCACCCAGCGCCTAAATACTAGGCCTCAAATTTATAGTCAGCTAAATCTGTGGTTATTGCTGTGGCTGGGCAAATTATTTAGTGTCCGTCAAAGCACAGTTTTTGTTCTGGGTTGAAATACAATTCTGAATTTAGCAATTCTCTTAATTAGTGGTTTCTGCTGTATCAGGCCTACTTTAAATTTATCCCTAAAAGGGTATATTAGATTCAAGGTGCAGATAGGGTCATTCTCAATAACTTCACACACACGCTACTGTGCATATCCAAGTCTAATTCTGTCCGTAAACGTATACCTGTCACCCAGCGCCTAAATAATAGGCCTCAAATTTATATTCAGCTAAATCTGTGGTTACTGCTGTGCCTGTATTAGTGTAATACGGTACCTAAATAGATAGCCAGATAGTGTTAGGTGTCTGTAAAAAAAGGCCTGAATTTGAATTCAATACATTGGGTCAAATAATATTTTTGTTGTTGTGGTGAACGGTAACAATGAGGAAAATATCTAGTAAAGGACGCGGACATAGTCGTGGTGGTGTTAGTGGACCCTCTGATGCTGGGAGAGGACGTGGCCGTTCTGCAACAGCCACACGTCCTAGTGTACCAACTACCTCAGGTCCCAGTAGCTGCCATAATTTACAGTGATATTTGGTGGGGCCCAATGCCGTTCTTAAGATGGTAAGGCCTGAGCAGGTGCAGGCATTAGTCAATTGGGTGGCCGACAGTGGATCCAGCACGTTCACATTATCTCCCACCCAGTCTTCTGCAGAAAGCGCACAGATGGCGCCTAAAAACCAAGCCCATCAGTCTGTCACATCACCCCCATGCATATCAGGGAAACTGTCTGAGCCTCAAGTTATGCAGCAGTCTCTTATGCTGTTTGAAGACTCTGCTGGCAGGGTTTCCCAAGGGCATCCACCTAGCCCTTCCCCCACTTATGTTTCCTGATGATGAGGACATGGGAATACCACCTCAGCACGTCTCTGATGATGATGAAACAAAGGTGCCAACTGCTGCGTCTTTCTGCAGTGTGCAGACTGAACAGGAGGTCAGGGATCAAGACTGGGTGGAAGACGATGCAGGGGACGATGAGGTCCTAGACCCCACATGGAATGAAGGTCGTGCCACTGACTTTCACAGTTCGGAGGAAGAGGCAGCGGTGAGACCGAGCCAACAGCGTAGCAAAAGAGGGAGCAGTGGGCAAAAGCAGAACACCCGCCGCCAAGAGACTCCGCCTGCTACTGACCGCCGCCATCTGGGACCGAGCACCCCAAAGGCAGCTTCAAGGAGTTCCCTGGCATGGCACTTCTTCAAACAATGTGCTGACGACAAGACCCGAGTGGTTTGCACGCTGTGCCATCAGAGCCTGAAGCGAGGCATTAACGTTCTGAACCTTAGCAAAACCTGCATGACCAGGCACCTGCATGCAAAGCATGAACTGCAAAGGAGTAAACACCTTAAAACCAAGGAAGTCACTCAGGTTCCCCCTGCTACCTCTTCTGCTGCTGCCGCCTCGGCCTCTTCTGCTGCTGCCGCCTCGGCCTCTTCCTCCGCCTCTGGAGGAACGTTGGCACCTGCCGCCCAGCAAACAGGGGATGTACCACCAACACCACCACCTCCGTCACCAAGCATCTCAACCATGTCACACGCCAGCGTTCAGCTCTCCATCTCACAAACACAGATGGCCACCCTCGATCCCTGGCCCTGAATGCCAGCATTTCTAATCTACTGGCCTATGAAATGCTGTCATTCAGGCTGGTGGACACAGACAGCTTCAAACAGCTCATGTCGCTTGCTGTCCCACAGTATGTTGTTCCCAGCCGCCACTACTTCTCCAAGAGAGCCGTGCCTTCCCTGCACAACCAAGTATCCGATAAAATCAAGTGTTCACTACGCAACGCCATCTGTAGCAAGGTCCACCTAACCACAGATACGTGGACCAGTAAGCACGGCCAGGGACGCTATATCTCCCTAACTGCACACTGGGTAAATGTAGTGGCAGCTGGGCCCCAGGCGGAGAGCTGTTTGGGGCACGTCCTTCCACCGCCAAGGATCGCAGGGCAACATTCTTTGCCTCCTGTTGCCATCTCCTCCTTCTCGGCTTCCTCCTCCTCTTCTTCCACCTGCTCATCCAGTCAGCCACACACCTTCACCACCAACTTCAGCACAGCCCGGGGTAAACGTCAGCAGGCCATTCTGAAACTCATATGTTTGGGGGACAGGCCCCACACCGCACAGGAGTTGTGGCGGGGTATAGAACAACAGACCGACGAGTGGTTGCTGCCGGTGAGCCTCAAGCCCGGCCTGGTGGTGTGCGATAATGGGCGAAATCTCGTTGCAGCTCTGGGACTAGCCGGTTTAACGCACATCCCTTGCCTGGCGCATGTGCTGAATTTGGTGGTGCAGAAGTTCATTCACAACTACCCCGACATGTCAGAGCTGCTGCATAAAGTGCGGGCCGTCTGTTCGCGCTTCCGGCGTTCTCATCCTGCCGCCGCTCGGCTGTCTGCTCTACAGCGTAACTTCGGCCTTCCCGCTCACCGCCTCATATGCGACGTGCCCAGCAGGTGGAACTCCACCTTGCACATGCTGGCCAGACTGTGCGAGCAGCAGCAGGCCATAGTGGAGTTTCAGCTGCAGCACGCACGGGTCAGTCGCACTGCGGAACAGCACCACTTCACCACCAATGACTGGGCCTCCATGCGAGACCTGTGTGCCCTGTTGCGCTCTTTCGAGTACTCCACCAACATGGCCAGTGACGATGACGCCGTTATCAGCGTTACAATACCACTTCTATGTCTCCTTGAGAAAACACTTAGGGCGATGATGGAAGAGGAGGTGGCCCAGGAGGAGGAGGAGGAAGAGGGGTCATTTTTAGCACTTTCAGGCCAGTCTCTTCGAAGTGACTCAGAGGTAGGTTTTTTGCAACAGCAGAGGCCAGTTACAAATGTGGCCAGCCAGGGCCCACTACTGGAGGACGAGGAGGATGAGGAGGAGGTGGAGGAGGATGAGGATGAAGCATGGTCACAGCGGGGTGGCACCCAACGCAGCTCGGGCCCATCACTGGTGCGTGGCTGGGGTGAAAGGCAGGACGATGACGATACGCCTCCCACAGAGGACAGCTTGTCCTTACCCCTGGGCAGCCTGGCACACATGAGCGACTACATGCTGCAGTGCCTGCGCAACGACAGCAGATTTGCCCACATTTTAACGTGTGCGGACTACTGGGTTGCCACCCTGCTGGATCCACGGTACAAAGACAATGTGCCTACCTTACTTCCTGCACTGGAGCGTGATAGGAAGATGCGCGAGTACAAGCGCACGTTGGTAGACGCGCTACTGAGAGCATTCCCAAATGTCACAGGGGAACAAGTGGAAGCCCAAGGCCAAGGCAGAGGAGGAGCAAGAGGTCGCCAAGGCAGCTGTGTCACGGCCAGCTCCTCTAAGGGCAGGGTTAGCATGGCAGAGATGTGGAAAAGTTTTGTCAACACGCCACAGCTAAGTGCACCACCACCTGATACGCAACGTGTTAGCAGGAGGCAACATTTCACTAACATGGTGGAACAGTACGTGTGCACACCCCTCCACGTACTGACTGATGGTTCGGCCCCATTCAACTTCTGGGTCTCTAAATTGTCCACGTGGCCAGAGCTAGCCTTTTATGCCTTGGAGGTGCTGGCCTGCCCGGCGGCCAGCGTTTTGTCTGAACGTGTATTCAGCATGGCAGGGGGCGTCATTACAGACAAACGCAGCCGCCTGTCTACAGCCAATGTGGACAAGCTGACGTTCATAAAAATGAACCAGGCATGGATCCCACAGGACCTGTCCATCCCTTGTGCAGATTAGACATTAACTACCTCCCCTTAACCATATATTATTGTACTCCAGGGCACTTCCTCATTCAATCCTATTTTCATTTTCATTTTACCATTATATTGCGAGGCTACCCAAAGTTGAATGAACCTCTCCTCTGCCTGGGTGCCGGGGCCTAAATATATGCCAATGGACTGTTCCAATGTTGGGTGACGTGAAGCCTGATTCTCTGCTATGACATGCAGACTAATTCTCTGCTGACATGAAGCCAGATCCTCTGTTACGGGACCTCTCTCCTCTGCCTGGGTGCTGGGCCTAAATATATGACAATGGACTGTTGCAGTGGTGGTTGACGTGAAGCCTGATTCTCTGCTATGACATGCAGACTGATTCTCTGCTGACATCAAGACAGATCCTCTGTTACGGGACCTCTCTCCTCTGCCTGGGCCTAAATATATGACAATGGACTGTTGCAGTGGTGGCTGACGTGAAGCCTGATTCTCTGCTATGACATGCAGACTGATTCTGTGCTGACATGAAGCCAGAGTCTCTGTTACGGGACCTCTCTCCTCTGCCTGGGTGCTGGGCCTAAATATATGACAATGGACTGTGTAACGCACCTAGTTGTTCAGTTAGGATCTCAACTGCGGAAGCAATGGACATCCACTATTATCCCACCACCCTTGTGTTTGGCTGTGGGATTCGCGGTTACTCAGTATGTACCCCAGGCGTCACTCTCAGTCTTAGGCGGAGAGTTTGGGGTAACAAAATTATTTACCGCTATCCATCTAATTAGTTTTACTGATGGTAAGGAGGGACTCTCAGAATTACAGGAGTCATGAGTTAGTATAAGCTTGTGCAACGTTCAGAGTTAGCATCTAGTATGCAATAGCTTCAGAGTTAGTATATAGCATGTCCTCAGTTTAGTATATAGTATGCCTTAGGTTCAAGGTTAGTATATAGCATGTCCTCAGTTTAGTATATAGTATGCCATAGGTTCAGAGTTAGTATAGCATGTCCACAGTTTGATATATACTATGCAGCAGGTTCAGAGTTAGTATAGCATGTCCACAGTTTGATATATACTATGCAGTAGGTTCAGAGTTAGTATAGCATGTCCACAGTTTGATATATACTATGCAGTAGGTTCAGAGTTTGTATAGCATGTCCACAGTTTGGTATATACTATGCAGTAGGTTCAGAGTTTGTATAGCATGTCCACAGTTTGGTATATACTATGCAGTAGGTTCAGAGTTTGTATAGCATGTCCACAGTTTGGTATATACTATGCAGTAGGTTCAGAGTTTGTATAGCATGTCCACAGTTTGGTATATACTATGCAGTAGGTTCAGAGTTTGTATAGCATGTCCACAGTTTGGTATATACTATGCAGTAGGTTCAGAGTTAGTATAGCATGTCCACAGTTTAGTATACACTATGCAGTAGGTTCAGAGTTCCAGGACATTAATCAGAGCAGGTAACAGGCATATACTTGTGGTTAGTTGGTCCTGGCTAGAAAGCCAGTGGCAAGAAGGTAGACAGTCCTTCACGATGTAGTTAGGTATCCAGCTTTGGATATGTGGACAGAGTCTTCAGATACCATGGAGCTAGCAGGGTGCGCACTCCATTAGTGGAACACCCTGCTTAGCACCTGTCTTCAATTTAAGGGCTGAATGGTAGGTGGGCGGAGTCACAGAAGGTCCGGCGGCTACTGCGTTCCACGCTGGAGCGCAAGCCAGCGTAACAACACAGGCGGTCGCTGCGTTCCACACTGGAACGCAAGCCAGCGTATCATCGCAGATGGCCGGTGCGTTCCACGCTGGAGCGCAAGCCAGCGTATCGTCACAGGGAGCCGCTGCGGTCCAGGCTGTATTGTTACAGACTGTTGCACTGGTGGCTGACGTGAAGCCTGATTCTCTGCTATGACATGCAGACTGATTCTCTGCTGACATGAAGACAGATTCTCTGTTACGGGACCTCTCTCCTCTGCCTGGGTGCCTGGGCCTAAATATATGCCAATGGACTGTTCCAATGTTGGGTGACGTGAAGCCTGATTCTCTGCTATGACATGCAGACTAATTCTCTGCTGACATGAAGCCAGATTCTCTGTTACAGGACCTCTCTCCTCTGCCTGGGTGTTGGGCCTAAATATATGCCAATGGACTGTTGCAGTGGTGGCTGACGTGAAGCCTGATTCTCTGCTATGACATGCAGACTGATTCTCTGCTGACATGAAGCCAGAGTCTCTGTTACGGGACCTCTCTCCTCTGCCTGGGTGCTGGGCCTAAATATATGACAATGGACTGTTACAGTGGTGGCTGACTTGAAGCCTGATTCTCTGCTATGACATGCAGACCTATTCTCTGCTGACATGAAGACAGATTCTCTGTTACGGGACCTCTCTCCTCTGCCTGGGTGCTGGGCCTAAATATCTGACAATGGACTGTTGCAGTGGTGGCTGACGTGAAGCCTCATTCTCTGCTATGACATGCAGACTGATTCTCTGCTGACATGAAGACAGATTCTCTGTTATGGGAACTCTCTCCTCTGCCTGGGTGCCTGGGCCTAAATATATGCCAATGGACTGTTGCAGTGGTGGCTGACGTGAAGCCTGATTCTCTGATATGACATGCAGACTGATTCTCTGCTGACATGAAGCCAGATCCTCTGTTACGGGACCTCTCTCCTCTGCCTGTGTGCTGGGCCTAAATATATGCCAATGGACTGTTCCAATGTTGGGTGACGTGAAGCCTGATTCTCTGCTGACATGAAGCCAGATTCTCTGCTATGGGACCTCTCTCCAATTGATATTGGTTAATTTTTATTTATTTTATTTTAATTTTAATTCATTTCCCTATCCACATTTGTTTGCAGGGGATTTACCTACATGTTGCTGCCTTTTGCAGCCCTCTAGCCCTTTCCTGGGCTGTTTTACAGCCTTTTTAGTGCCGAAAAGTTCGGGTCCCCATTGACTTCAATGGGGTTCGGGTTCGGGACGAAGTTCGGATCGGGTTCGGATCCCGAACCCGAACATTTCCGGGAAGTTCGGCCGAACTTCTCGAACCCGAACATCCAGGTGTCCGCTCAACTCTACTCCTGACCGTTGTGCACGTCTGATCTGCAACAACAGGAAACGTTGGTTGAAGTTATTGCTGCCAAATGAGGTTCAACCTGTTATTAAATCCAAGGGTTCACATACTTTTTCCACCCGCACTGTGACTGTTTACATGGTGTGTTCAATAACCACTTCAGCCCCGCTAGGTGAAACCCCCTTCATGACCAGAGCACTTTTTACACTTCGGCACTACACTCCTTTCACCGTTTATCGCTCGGTCATGCAACTTACCACCCAAATGAATTTTACCTCCTTTTCTTCTCACTAATAGAGCTTTCATTTGGTGGTATTTCATTGCTGCTGGCATTTTTACTTTTTTTGTTATTAATCAAAATGTAACGATTTTTTTGCAAAAAAATGACATTTTTCACTTTCAGCTGTAAAATTTTGCAAAAAAAACGACATCCATATATAAATTTTTCGCCAAATTTATTGTTCTACATGTCTTTGATAAAAAAAAAATGTTTGGGCAAAAAAAAATGGTTTGGGTAAAAGTTATAGCATTTACAAACTATGGTACAAAAATGTGAATTTCCGCTTTTTGAAACAGCTCTGACTTTCTGAGCACCTGTCATGTTTCCTGAGGTTCTACAATGCCCAAACAGTAGAAAACCCCCACAAATGACCCCATTTTGGAAAGTAGACACCCTAAGGTATTCGCTGATGGGCATAGTGAGTTCATAGAACTTTTTATTTTTTGTCACAAGTTAGCGGAAAATTATGATGATTTATTTTTTATTTTTTTTTCTTACAAAGTCTCATATTCCACTAACTTGCGACAAAAAATAAAAAAATTCTAGGAACTCACCATGCCCCTCACAGAATACCTTGGGGTGTCTTCTTTCCAAAATGGGGTCACTTGTGGGGTAGTTATACTGCCCTGGCAATTTAGGGGCCCAAATGTGTGAGAAGAACTTTGCAATCAAAATGTGTAAAAAATGACCGGTGAAATCCAAAAGGTGCACTTTGGAATATGCGCCCCTTTGCCCACCTTGGCAGCAAAAAAGTGTCACACATCTGGTATCGCCGTACTCAGGAGAAGTTGGGAAATGTGTTTTGGGGTGTCATTTTACATATACCCATGCTGGGTGAGAAAAATATCTTGGTCAAATGCCAACTTTGTATAAAAAAATGGGAAAAGTTGTCTTTTGCCAAGATATTTCTCTCATCCAGCATGGTTATATGTAAAATGACACCCCAAATCACATTCCCCAACTTCTCCTGAGTACGGCGATACCAGATGTGTCACACTTTTTTGCAGCCTAGGTGGGCAAAGGGGCGCATATTCCAAAGTGCACCTTTCGGATTTTGCAGGCCATTTTTTACAGATTTTGATTGCAAGGTACTCCTCACACATTTGGGCCCCTAAATTGCCAGGGCAGTATAACTACCCCACAAGTGACCCCATTTTGGAAAGAAGACACCCCAAGGTATTCGCTGATGGGCATGGCGAGTTCCTAGAATTTTTTATTTTTTGTCACAAGTTAGCGGAAAATGAGACTTTGTAAGGAAAAAAGAAAAAAAAAGAAAAATTATCATTTTCCGCTAAATTGTGACAAAAAATAAAAAATTCTAGGAACTCGCCGTGCCCCCCACGGAATACCTTGGGGTGTCTTCTTTCCAAAATGGGGTCACTTGTGGCGTAGTTATACTGCCCTGGCAATTTAGGGGCCCAAATGTGTAAGAAGTACCTTGCAATCAAAATGTGTAAAAAATGGCCTGCGAAATCCGAAAGGTGCACTTTGGAATATGTGCCCCTTTGCCCACCTTGGCTGCAAAAAAGTGTCACACATGTGGTATCGCCGTACTCAGGAGAAGTTGGGCAATGTGTTTTGGGGGGTCATTTTACATATACCCATGCTGGGTGAGAGAAATATCTTGGCAAAAGACAACTTTTCCCATTTTTTTATACAAAGTTGGCATTTGACCAAGATATTTCTCTCACCCAGCATGGGTATATGTAAAATGACACCCCAAAACACATTGCCCAACTTCTCCTGAGTACGGCGATACCAGATGTGTGACACTTTTTTGCAGCCTAGATGCGCAAAGGGGCCCAAATTCCTTTTAGGAGGGCATTTTTAGACATTTGGATCCCAGACTTCTTCTCACACTTTCGGGCCCCTAAAAAGCCAGGGCAGTATAAATATCCCACATGTGACCCCACTTTGGAAAGAAGACACCCCGAGGTATTCAATGAGGGGCCTGGCGAGTTCATATAATTATTTTTTTTTTGCATAAGTTAGCGGATATTGATTTTTTTTTTGTTTTTTTCTCACAAAGTCTCACTTTCCGCTAACTTAGGACAAAAATTTCAATCTTTCATGGACTCAATATGCCCCTCACGGAATACCTTGCGGTGTCTTCTTTCCGAAATGGGGTCACATGTGGGGTATTTATACTGCCCTGGCTTTTTAGGGGCCCTAAAGCGTGAGAAGAAGTCTGGAATATAAATGTTTAAAAATGTTTACGCATTTGGATTCCGTGAGGGGTATGGTGAGTTCATGTGAGATTTTATTTTTTGACACAAGTTAGTGGAATATGAGACTTAGTAAGAAAAAACAAAAACAAACAAAAAATTTCCGCTAACTTGTGCCAAAAAAAATGTCTGAATGGAGCCTTACCAGGGGGGAAGGGGGTGATCAATGACAGGGGGGTGATCAATGACAGGGGGGTAATCACCCATATAGACTCCCTGATCACCCCCCTGTCACTGATCACCCCCCCTGTAAGGCTCCATTCAGACATCCGCATGATTTTTTACGGATCCATGGATCGGATCCACAGAACGCATGCGGACGTCTGAATGGAGCCTTACAGGGGGGTTATCAATGACCGGGGGTGATCAGGGTAATCAGGGTGATCACCCCCCTGTCACTGATCACCCCCCCTGTAAGGCTCCATTCAGAAATCCGCATGATTTTTTACGGATCCATGGATACATGGATCGGATCCACAGAACGCATGCGGACGTCTGAATGGAGCCTTACAGGGGGGTTATCAATGACAGGGGGTGATCAGGGTAATCAGGGTGATCACCCCCCTGTCACTGATCACCCCCCCTGTAAGGCTCCATTCAGAAATCCGCATGATTTTTTACGGATCCATGGATACATGGATCGGATCCACAGAACGCATGCGGACGTCTGAATGGAGCCTTACAGGGGGGTTATCAATGACAGGGGGTGATCAGGGTAATCAGGGTGATCACCCCCCTGTCACTGATCACCCCCCCTGTAAGGCTCCATTCAGACATCCGCATGATTTTTTACGGATCCATGGA
Organism: Bufo gargarizans; assembly: GCF_014858855.1. Taxonomy (NCBI): domain Eukaryota; kingdom Metazoa; phylum Chordata; class Amphibia; order Anura; family Bufonidae; genus Bufo; species Bufo gargarizans. The sequence goes on along the minus strand of NC_058081.1, from coordinate 6,457,967 downwards.
TACATGGATCGGATCCACAGAACGCATGCGGACGTCTGAATGGAGCCTTACAGGGGGGTTATCAATGACAGGGGGTGATCAGGGTAATCAGGGTGATCACCCCCCTGTCACTGATCACCCCCCCTGTAAGGCTCCATTCAGAAATCCGCATGATTTTTTACGGATCCATGGATACATGGATCGGATCCACAGAACGCATGCGGACGTCTGAATGGAGCCTTACAGGGGGGTTATCAATGACAGGGGGTGATCAGGGTAATCAGGGTGATCACCCCCCTGTCACTGATCACCCCCCCTGTAAGGCTCCATTCAGACATCCGCATGATTTTTTACGGATCCATGGATACATGGATCGGATCCACAGAACGCATGCGGACGTCTGAATGGAGCCTTACAGGGGGGTTATCAATGACAGGGGGTGATCAGGGTAATCAGGGTGATCACCCCCCTGTCACTGATCACCCCCCCTGTAAGGCTCCATTCAGAAATCCGCATGATTTTTTACGGATCCATGGATACATGGATCGGATCCACAGAACGCATGCGGACGTCTGAATGGAGCCTTACAGGGGGGTTATCAATGACAGGGGGTGATCAGGGTAATCAGGGTGATCACCCCCCTGTCACTGATCACCCCCCCTGTAAGGCTCCATTCAGACATCCGCATGATTTTTTACGGATCCATGGATACATGGATCGGATCCACAGAACGCATGCGGACGTCTGAATGGAGCCTTACAGGGGGGTTATCAATGACAGGGGGTGATCAGGGTAATCAGGGTGATCACCCCCCTGTCACTGATCACCCCCCCTGTAAGGCTCCATTCAGAAATCCGCATGATTTTTTACGGATCCATGGATACATGGATCGGATCCACAGAACGCATGCGGACGTCTGAATGGAGCCTTACAGGGGGGTTATCAATGACAGGGGGTGATCAGGGTAATCAGGGTGATCACCCCCCTGTCACTGATCACCCCCCCTGTAAGGCTCCATTCAGACATCCGCATGATTTTTTACGGATCCATGGATACATGTATCGGATCCACAGAACGCATGCGGACGTCTGAATGGAGCCTTACAGGGGGGTTATCAATGACAGGGGTGATCAGGGTAATCAGGGTGATCACCCCCCTGTCACTGATCACCCCCCCTGTAAGGCTCCATTCAGACGTCCGCATGATTTTTTACGGATCCATGGATACATGGATCGGATCCACAAAACGCATGCGGACGTCGGAATGGAGCCTTACAGGGGGCTTATCAATGACAGGGGATGATCAGGGTGATCACCCCCCTGTCATTGATCACCCCCCCTGTAAGGCTCCATTCAGACGTCCGCATGATTTTTACGGATCCATGGATACATGGATCGGATCCGTAAAAATCATGCGGACGTCTGAATGGAGCCTTACAGGGGGGTGATCAATGACATGGGGGTGATCAATGACAGGGGGTGATCAGGGAGTGTATATGGGTGATCACCCGCCTGTCATTGATCACCCCCCTGTAAGGCTCCATTCAGACGTCCGTATGCTTTTTGCGGATCCGATCCATGTATCCGTGGATCCGTAAAAATCATACGGACGTCTGAACGGAGCCTGACAGGGAGGTGATCAATGACAGGGCGGTGATCAATGACAGGGGGGTGATCAGGGAGTTTATATGGGGTGATCATGGGTGATCATGGGTTTATAAGGGGTTAATAAGTGACGGGGGGGGGTGTAGTGTAGTGTAGTGTTTGGTGGGACTGTACTGACCTACCTGAGTCCTCTGGTGGTCGATCCTAACAAAAGGGACCACCAGAGGACCAGGTAGGAGGTATATTAGACGCTGTTATGAAAACAGCGTCTAATATACCTGTTAGGGGTTAAAAAATTCGGATCTCCAGCCTGCCAGCGAGCGATCGCCGCTGGCAGGCTGGAGATCCACTCGCTTACCTTCCGTTCCTGTGAGCGCGCGCGCCTGTGTGCGCGCGTTCACAGGAAATCTCGCGTCTCGCGAGATGACGCGCCGATGCGTGACTGTGCGCCAGCCTGCCACCTCCGGAACGCACATGTGCGTTAGGCGGTCCGGAGGTGGATAAAAACATGGTAACATTTAATTCTTTGTGTGTTATTAGGTTAAGCAGACTGTGATTGTCTATTGTTGTGACTTAGATGAAGATCAGATCACATTTTATGACCAATTTGTGCAGAAATCCATATAATTCCAAAGGGTTCACATACTTTTTCTTTCAACTGTATAATATACTTTCTAACATAGAAAGTATATTATAGTGCATTTGTATTGTGCAGCAGTTGTGTGCGGTTCTGCTGAGATACTGCAGCTATATAGAGGGACAAATGCTATTGGAACAACTAATTGCAACTGGTGTGATATACATTTTGCCCCCCAATAAACTGATTAAGGGGTGCGATATACCTTCTTCAACAAAATACTGATTGAGGGATGTGATATACCAGCTTCCACAAAATATTGATTGAGGCCTGCGATACACCGGCTTCCACCAAATATTGATTAAGGGGTTTGATATACCAGCTTCCAGCAAATACTTATTAAGGGGTTCTATATACCTGATTCCAAAAAATACTGATAGAGGGGATTGATATACCGGCATCCACCTAATATACTGTAGATTGAGGCCTGCTATACACTAGTGTTGATCACGAATATTCGAATTGTGAATTTTTATTGCAAATATCGGCACTGAAAGTATTCTTTCCTTCTCAATGCACCTTGATTCCTTTCTTTGTCTCCAAAGACAGGCGCCTGGATAACTTATTTCTCAATGACACATCCAGTATGATGTCATAAACAGCTCTGTAGTCTTGTAGTAGGTTGGTTTCGTCACAACTATATTCTAAATATTTGCAAATTCTTGAAGTGCCTGAAGTGTTAAGAAGAATAAGCTATATGGTGACATGGAGGTTGGGTGACATCATAAAAGAGGGTGACTATATTTACATTGATCTTCTGTCTGTATAAGGAACTGTTCCTAGTCCGCATTATTGTAATGAGAGCTGCAGCTGTTCTTGAACTGTAATCCAATATAGCTAATATTCAAAAAAAAAAAAACGAATGTAGAACAATATAGCTAATATAGTGTCATAATCTTTTTTTTTAACTTCAGATGAGAAAAAAATTACAACTATTAGACAAAGAATATAGCAGTATATTAGCTAAATTGCTCTATATTTGTTTTTTTCGAATATTCACTATATTGATATATATTTGTTTTTTTTTAGAATATTTCTAATATTCTAAAACAAGAATATATAGCAATATAGCAAATTATAATATTATAAACATTTGCATTACAAAAATTATCATTATGAAAATTCCAATTACGGAAATTTGCAATCAACGCTACTTCTAAAGTCAAAGATATTGCAGCCTTCTTATTGGCCCACAAGCTAGAAGCAGGGAGGGATCATGTGTACTGATTAAAAAACAAATCTCAAATATTCGCTATATTGCTATATATTCTTGTTTTAGAATATCACTAATATTCAAAAAAAATGAATATATAGCACTATATCGAATATATTCATTTTTTAGAATATTTGTCTTTTTTTCCATCTGAAGTCATAATCCCTCCCTGCTTCTTGCTTGTGGGCCGATGAGAAGGCTGCAATATCTTTGACTTTAGGAGTAGCGTTAATTGCGAATTTTCATATTGCAAATTTTCGGAATATTATAATTCGCTATATTGCTATATATTCTTGTTTTAAAATATTAAGAATATTCTAAAAAGCAAATATATAGCAATATAACGAATATTTGGAGAAAAAAAGAATATAGAGCAGTTTAGCTAATATAGTGCTATAATCTTCTTTGTCTAATATTTATAATATTTTTCTCATCTGAAGTACAGATTGGAAAAAAATGACAACTATAAAAAAAGTTTATAGCACTATATTAGCTAAATTGTTCTACATTCGTTATTTTTCAAAATATTCTCTATATTGCTATATATTCTTGTTTTAGAATATTACGAATATTCTAAAAACCTAATATATTTTTTTTTTTGAATATTCATCTTTTTTTTAATCTGTACAGTTGTTCCACTTTGGCATACTGCTCCCCGACAAGTGTCCCCATCACCATGGGAACAACTGGGGGTAAGAATATACCATCAGATCTGAGTTTTCACGATCTCATTGATTCTTATTACGAAAATTTGCATTAAGAAAATTCTCATTACAAATATTTGCATTACAAAAATTCACAATCAACACTACTCCTAACGTATATTCGAATTTGCGAATATTCGATGAATATTCGATGAAATATTTGCGAAATATTGCGGATTCGAATATGACCCCTGCTGGTCATCAATACTCTCTAAATGTGTATTAATGTTTATTACGGGATATATGTTTATGTAATGTTTGCTGTACGGCTTTCTTTATGTCTTTATTCCTCAGACTGTATATAATGGGGTTAATAAATGGGGTAAATACAGTATACAGCAGAGAGAGGATTTTACTACTGACCCAAGTTTTTTCTCTCTTAGGGAAAACATAAACACTAAATATAGTCCAGAAAAAAATGGAGACCACAATGAGGTGGGAGCTACAGGTGGAGAAGGCTTTCTGTCTACCAGTACTGGATGGGATCCTTAAGACTGATATCACAATGTAAATATAAGACACTACAATGATTGAGGTTGGGACCATTACAGATGGAGGTCCCAAAACCAAAATCTCCAAGTGAACAAAGAAGGTGTCAGAACAGGAAAGTACTAGTAAGGGGACAAGATCACAGAATAAATGGTCAATGATATTTGACCCACAAAAGTTTAGTTTTGATGTTGTTATCATATTAATGAATGAAAAAACATTTCCAATTAACCAACTAATAATGATTGATGTAACACAAAATATATTCGTCATGATGGAAGTGTAACGGAGGGGATTACAGATGGCCACATATCTGTCATAAGACATCACAGCGAGAAGAAGACATTCAAATGCATCCGTGCCAACAAAAAAATACAACTGAGTCATACAACCAATAAAACTGACGGTTCCTCCATTATTCAGTAGGATGTGGAGCAGGTTGGGGACAATATTTGTGGATAATAAGATGTCACTGATGGACAGTTGTGAGATGAAGAAGTACATTGGGGTGTGGAGGTTATTGGTGGTGGACACCAGGATGATGATCAGGAGGTTCCCACATATTGTGGCAATGAAAACAACAAGAAACAGAAGAAATAGAAGATTTCTCAAAAGTTGGCTGCCTTGAAATCCTAAGAGGAGAAACTCTGTGACCACAGTCAGATTTGTCTGCAAGTAGAATAATAAATTAAAAGAAACATATAATAACATTAAGCCAGGCTGTGATTTTTTATTTATTTGTAACACTAAATTATTAGACATATGACTATGACATCCACTAGATATGGGGCATGAACCATATGTTGGTAGCCTAAATCTCTCACCCTTATAAATGGAGATTTCTGAGATGATACCACATTAGGGCAAAGGCAGGAAATGGTAATGCTGAGGCCAGTGATTGGCCACAGTGGCCACAAGTTGTCATTGTGGTGCTTCCTTTGTTATTTTATACCATTACCTGCCTTTGCCCCAGTTTGTTATGATCTTAGACAATATCTTGAAATTATTCTAAATCTGAACCTCACATTTGTATAATTGTTGTTTTAGTTAATTTTTTAATTGTTTCTAACACAAGCGCAGTTTTGTCTGGATTGCATTCAGTGTTTTATTTATTTATTTATTTTCATGCAGATACTATCAGTTTTGGTGTGTTTTTGATGCACATGAAAAAGAAAAAGTAGAAAAACAAAGTATATCCCCTTGCAACTATTAGAGAAAAACGCTTTGCATCTGGATGCAATGTATTTTTCACAGAAGCCCCATTCACTTCTAAGGGATTTGGGCTGCGTAGAAAATGCAGAATACAGAACATGCAGAGACTTTTACATAACACAGAGATGATGCTTGAAAAACAACGCTCATGTACACAGACCCATAGAAATGAATGGGTCAGGATTAGGGTTGAGCGAACCCAAACTGTAAAGTTTGGGTTCGTACCGAACTTTAGGGTTTTTGGAACCTGAACTCGATCTTTTCAGTAAAAGTTCTGGTTCTGGTTCGGTGTTTGGCGAGTTAATGGCGCTTTTTTAAAGGCTGCTTTTTTAAAGTGTTTCACTCTGTGCCCTTAGAGGCCATCACAGCCATGCCTACTAATGGCATGGCTGTGATTGGCCAGAGCAGCATGTGACCCAGCCTCTATTTAAGCTGGAGTCACTTCACTCTGCTGTTACTAGTGTAGGGAGAGGATGCTGCTGCTGTGAGGGACAGAATAGGAAATAATCTTTAATCAGAAGTGCTTGTTAACTCAGCGATCTACCTAGATTTAGTTTTGTGGGTGCAGTGCACAATCTTTTTACCCTGCCCTGAGCCCAGTGACACAGAAAAATAACTTTTATCCATCTGTTAGTTAGGTGGGCGGCGGCGGCCATTTTATGCAAGCTCGGTGCACCAGAACTGCATATGTGCTTTTGTGACATTCAAATCCAAGCTTGAAATACTGCCATAATATTCTGGGTTTAAAAAAACACAATTTTTTGCAATATCCTATATCTGGTGCCTTTTCAGCATTTGTCAGTGTGAAATACAAGCTTGCTTTACATCAATAACTTTCTTGGTTTAAATAAACACCCATTTTTGGCAATAACCTACATCTGGGGCATTTGCTGCATTTGTTAGTGTGACATACAAGCTAGAAATATTGCAATGATATTTTGGGTTTAAAAAAACACCCTTTTAGGGCAAAATACTGCAGCTCAAGGAGGTCATGTTTTGCAGTGTAATAGTGGCTGAAGTTCATGGAAAGTTTCCTGGCCTTTTTCAGGATGTCTTGCAGTTGAGTTAAAGACTTATTGAAACACTTATAACTAAATTAAAGAAGTGTGCCATTCAGGGTGCATGGGTCAGCTCTAGGGTTGAGCGAACCCTAGCTTCAAAGTTCGGGCTTGTACCGAACTTTGCGAGTTCGGGTACCCGAACCCAGAATTTTCCATTGAAGTTTGTGTTCGGGTGATTTTATTATTTTCTAATACAACATAGTTATAACGGAAAATAATAGCATTCTTAAGACAGAATGCTAAATATAATAGCCACTTGATCGCACAGCTGGTATCCTCTTCTTTTTTCAGGTCCTTCTACCTTTATCCATCAGGACCTGCGATGATGTTACCGCACTCACCACGTGGTGAGTGCGGTGACGTCATCGCAGGCCCTTTTGCACGTTCTGCAGAAAGAAGAAAGAAGAGGATAACAGCTGTGCGATCAAGTGGATGAGATGAGTTATTTTTATTATTTTAAACCACTCTGTCTTAGGAATGCTATTATTTTCCATCGTAAACATGTTATAATGGAAAATAATGAAAGTGAAGTTTGAGTCCCCATTGATTTTTAATGGGGTCTGGGTTTAGGGTCAAGTTCGGGTCCCAAATCTGAACTTTGACCTGAAGTTTGGCTGAACCCAGCGAACCCGAACGTCCACGGGTTCGCTGATCCCTAGTCTGATGTGTGAGATACAAGGTATTATAGATGCAGTGTGTATGGATTAGAGATGAGCCAAATAGTCAAGATTTGTTTAGGGTCCGGCTCGCCAAATTGTAAAAGTTTGGTTTGGACCCAAATCAGTTTGGGCCAAACTAAATTGTCTCCAATTGCCCTGAAAGTTGGTGTATAACCCCCTCTAGCTTCCTAGGACTAGGAGTTTTAGGAAAACTTGTTATCTCTTTTTATTTATTTCTTTTGAATTTATACCCCCCCCCCCCAAGCTTTTGAATGTAATGACAGCAATAGTAAATAATGTCACTGTGACACTGACAAACATAGCTGTGGGGACACGCACAGTTGACGGTATTAATATACAGGGGGATTTATAAAGACATAGGGGCACATTTAATAAGACCAGACTTTTTTGTGCTGGTCTCTACATAACTTTGGTGCATACACTGCCGGTCTAAATGTAAGACAGCTTCCGAAGTGTCTAATGTAAGACAGCTTCCAAAGTGTCTAAATGTAAGACAGCTTCCAAAGTGTCTAATGTAAGACAGCTTCCAAAGTGTCTAATGTAAGACAGCTTCCAAAGTGTCTAAATGTAAGACAGCTTCCAAAGTGTCTAAATGTAAGACAGCTTCCAAAGTGTCTAATGTAAGACAGCTTCCAAAGTGTCTAATGTAAGACAGCTTCCAAAGTGTCTAAATGTAAGACAGCTTCCAAAGTGTGTAAATGTAAGACAGCTTCCATAGTGTCTAATGTAAGACAGCTTCCAAAGTGTGTAAATGTAAGACAGCTTCCAAAGTGTCTAATGTAAGACAGCTTCCAAAGTGGTCCTACATGTAAGACAGCTTCCAAAGTGTCTAATGTAAGACAGCTTCCAAAGTGTCTAAATGTAAGACAGCTTCCAACAAGTGTCTAATGTAAGACAGCTTCCAAAGTGTCTAATGTAAGACAGCTTCCAAAGTGTCTAATGTAAGACAGCTTCCAAAGTGTGTAATGTAAGACAGCTTCCAAAGTGTCTAATGTAAGACAGCTTCCGAAGTGTCTAATGTAAGACACCTTCCAAAGTGTCTAATGTAAGACAGCTTCCAAAGTGTCTAAATGTAAGACAGCTTCCAAAGTGTCTAATGTAAGACAGCTTCCAAAGTGTCTAATGTAAGACAGCTTCCAAAGTGTCTACATGTAAGACAGCTTCCAAAGTGTCTAATGTAAGACAGCTTCCCAAAGTGTCTAAATGTAAGACAGCTTCCAAAGTGTCTAATGTAAGACAGCTTCCAAGTGTCTAATGTAAGACAGCTTCCAAAGTGTCTAATGTAAGACAGCTTCCAAAGTGTCTAATGTAAGACAGCTTCCAAAGTGTCTAATGTAAGACAGCTTCCAAAGTGTCTAATGTAAGACAGCTTCCAAAGTGTCTAAATGTAAGACAGCTTCCAAAGTGTCTAATGTAAGACAGCTTCCAAAGTGTCTAATGTAAGACAGCTTCCAAAGTGTCTAATGTAAGACAGCTTCCAAAGTGTCTAATGTAAGACAGCTTCCAAAGTGTCTAATGTAAGACAGCTTCCAAAGTGTGTAATGTAAGACAGCTTCCAAAGTGTCTAATGTAAGACAGCTTCCAAAGTGTCTAATGTAAGACAGCTTCCAAAGTGTCTAATGTAAGACAGCTTCCAAAGTGTCTAAATGTAAGACAGCTTCCAAAGTGTCTAATGTAAGACAGCTTCCAAAGTGTCTAATGTAAGACAGCTTCCAAAGTGTCTAATGTAAGACAGCTTCCAAAGTGTCTAATGTAAGACAGCTTCCAAAGTGTCTAATGTAAGACAGCTTCCAAAGTGTGCTAATGTAAGACAGCTTCCAAAGTGTCTAATGTAAGACAGCTTCCAAAGTGTCTAAATGTAAGGACAGCTTCCAAAGTGTCTAATGTAAGACAGCTTCCAAAGTGTCTAATGTAAGACAGCTTCCAAAGTGTCTAATGTAAGACAGCTTCCAAAGTGTCTAATGTAAGACAGCTTCCAAAGTGTCTAATGTAAGACAGCTTCCAAAGTGTCTAATGTAAGACAGCTTCCAAAGTGTCTAATGTAAGACAGCTTCCAAAGTGTCTAATGTAAGACAGCTTCCAAAGTGTCTAATGTAAGACAGCTTCCAAAGTGTCTAATGTAAGACAGCTTCCAAAGTGTCTAATGTAAGACAGCTTCCAAGTGTCTAATGTAAGACAGCTTCCAAAGTGTGTAATGTAAGACAGCTTCCAAAGTGTGTTAATGTAAGACAGCTTCCAAAGTGTCTAATGTAAGACAGCTTCCAAAGTGTCTAATGTAAGACAGCTTCCAAAGTGTCTAAATGTAAGACAGCTTCCAAAGTGTCTAAATGTAAGACAGCTTCCAAAGTGTCTAATGTAAGACAGCTTCCAAAGTGTCTAATGTAAGACAGCTTCCAAAGTGTGTAAATGTAAGACAGCTTCCAAAGTGTCTAATGTAAGACAGCTTCCAAAGTGTCTAATGTAAGACAGCTTCCAAAGTGTCTAATGTAAGACAGCTTCCAAAGTGTCTAATGTAAGACAGCTTCCAAAGTGTCTAATGTAAGACAGCTTCCAAAGTGTCTAATGTAAGACAGCTTCCAAAGTGTGTAAATGTAGACAGCTTCCAAAGTGTGTAATGTAAGACAGCTTCCAAAGTGTGTAATGTAAGACAGCTTCCAAGTGTCTAATGTAAGACAGCTTCCATAAGTGTCTAATGTAAGACAGCTTCCAAGTGTCTAAATGTAAGACAGCTTCCAAAGTGTCTAATGTAAGGACAGCTTCCAAAGTGTCTAATGTAAGACAGCTTCCAAAGTGTCTAATGTAAGACAGCTTCCAAAGTGTCTAATGTAAGACAGCTTCCAAAGTGTCTAAATGTAAGACAGCTTCCAAAGTGTGTAAATGTAAGACAGCTTCCAAAGTGTCTAATGTAAGACAGCTTCCAAAGTGTGTAATGTAAGACAGCTTCCAAAGTGTCTAATGTAAGACAGCTTCCAAAGTGTCTAATGTAAGACAGCTTCCAAAGTGTGTAATGTAAGACAGCTTCCAAAGTGTCTAAATGTAAGACAGCTTCCAAAGTGTCTAATGTAAGGACAGCTTCCAAAGTGTGCTAATGTAAGACAGCTTCCAAAGTGTCTAATGTAAGACAGCTTCCAAAGTGTGTAAATGTGAAGACAGCTTCCAAAGTGTCGTAATGTAAGACAGCTTCCAAAGTGTGTAATGTAAGACAGCTTCCAAAGTCCTCTAAATGTAAGACAGCTTCCAAAGTGTGTAAATGTAAGACAGCTTCCAAAGTGTCTAATGTAAGACAGCTTCCATAGTGTCTAATGTAAGACAGCTTCCGAAGTGTCTAAATGTAAGACAGCTTCCAAAGTGTGTAAATGTAAGACAGCTTCCAAAGTGTCTAAATGTAAGACAGCTTCCAAAGTGTGTAAATGTAAGACAGCTTCCAAAGTGTCTAATGTAAGACAGCTTCCAAAGTGTCTAAATGTAAGACAGCTTCCAAAGTGTCTAAATGTAAGACAGCTTCCAAAGTGTGTAAATGTAAGACAGCTTCCAAAGTGTCTAAATGTAAGACAGCTTCCAAAGTGTCTAATGTAAGACAGCTTCCAAAGTGTCTAATGTAAGACAGCTTCCAAAAGGTGTAATGTAAGACAGCTTCCAAAGTGTCTAATGTAAGACAGCTTCCAAAGTGTGTAAATGTAAGACAGCTATCAAAGTGTCTAAATGTAAGACAGCTTCCAAAGTGTCTAATGTAAGACAGCTTCCAAAGTGTCTAAATGTAAGACAGCTTCCAAAGTGTGCAGATCTCAGCCCCCTGATCGGGTGCTGCCAGGCAGCAGGGGGCAGACCCCCCTTCCTCCCCATTTTTAAATTCATTGGTGGCCAGTGCGGCCCCCCCTCCCTCCCTCCCTCCCCAGTATTCAATTCATTAGTGGCCAGTGCGGCCCCCCTGTCCCCCTCTAATTAAAATCACCCCCCCCAATCATTGATGGCAGAGGAGAGTTCCGAATTTTAGAAGCATTATACTTACATGCGCTGTCTGTGGCCGGCCGGTCGGTCCTCCTACTGGTAAATGATAGGTCTGTGCTATAAATAATGTGCCGCACCAACCTGTCACTTACCAGTAGGAGGAGCGCCCGGCCGGCGATAGACAGAGCAGGTAAGTATAATGCTTCTAAAATTGCTAAGTAACCATGGCAGCCAGAACTGCAGTAGCGTTCTGGCTGCCATGGTAACCGATCGGAGCCCCAGCGATTAAACTGGGACTACGATCGGAACTGTCCGCTGCCACCAATGATGGGGGGGTGCGGCACCTGAGAAGTTAATTGTGCGGATCACAGCCCCCTATAAGAGATCGGGTGCTGCCAGGCAGCAGGGGGCCGTTATGTACACAGTTCTTAGTATAATCTAACTTGAAGCGTTCCCATCACTATGGGAACGCCTCTGTGTTAGAATATACTGTCGGATCGGAGTTTTCACGATGTGAAAACTCAGATCTGAAAAATATGTTATGCAGATGGATCCGTTCTGAACGGGTGCAAGCGTTTGCATTATAGGTGCGGATCCGCCTGTTCAGATACCAGACGGATCCGCACCGAACGCAAGTGTGAAAGTAGCCTTAAAAACATCCTAAAATCTAATTGTGAGACGTACATACTGTATGGGAATAAAAGGTTAATTGTACCCCTTTATGGTATAATGTGCACTTTAGTGAATTTAATATGATTGATGATATTGAATTTTGGGAAAGGAAGGGAACAATTAGGGTTGAGCAAATGATACACAATGGTGACATCAGGACTTTAGTGGATATATTTGGGCACAGAGATGTTAATATATCAGATAAGTATAAATATTTTCAGGTTAAACACGCTCTTATGTGCACTAAAGATAGGTTTTCACAATCAACTCACATCACTTTATGGATTGGTGTTTTAATTTATATCAGAATAGTATGTCTATTTCACTAATTTATAGTCAATTGTGAGTAGAAATGGGTAAAATTAATAAGTTTAGAAGTGAAGTGAAATGGGGTCAAGAAATAGGGAATAATAAAACATTAAAAAGGGAAGTAATATATAGAAATATTCGGAAAATCTCTATATCTGGGAATCACAGGTTAATTCAGTATAGGATTCTACACCATTTATATTATACACCTCTTTCGCTCTCCCAGTTCTATAATAATGTCTCAGATAGATGTCGTAGATGCCAGGCTCAACGAGCAGATTGTATACATCTTATCTGGTTATGTCCTGTGATTCAGGGTTTCTGGACCAACGTCTTTTCTGAGCTCCGTAGATGTTCCTCACTTAATTACGACACAGATATAACTACTGTTGTCTTAGGTTCCCCCCATAAAATATGATTTGGATGAAGTCGCTGATGCTGGCCAGGGTTGTAGATGCCAGGAACTGGGGCTCAAATAACCCTTTGGCTGTATCTGCATGGCATCAACTTGTTGATAAAGTGAAGAAATATGAAAAACTCGCTATTCATAATAAGAGTCAGAGAATTAGATGGGATAGAACTTGGTCAACATGGCCATAAGGTGGTCCTGTTCGCCATGGATGTGCTCCGAGACAATGAGGGTGGGTGAGTAGTATTAAATAGGATGTTTTTTATATAAATTTTGTAATCATGAGGGATAAGTTGAGTAAATTGGTGGATATTTATTGTATTTGTGTACCATCATGTTATTTAAATTGTTATGTTTGGGATATAAAATAAAGATAACATACTACATAAGGCCGAAAAAATACATTTGTCCATCCAGTTCGGCCGGTCATCCTGCAAGTTGATCCAGAGGAAGGCAAAAAAAAACCTGTGAGGTAGAAGCCAATTTTCCTCACTTTAGGGGAATAAAAATTCCTTCCCGACTCCAATCAGGCATCAGAATAACTCCCTGGATCAACGACCCCTCTCTAGTAGCTATAGCCTGTAATATTATTACGCTCCAGAAATACATCCAGGCCCCTCCTGAATTCCTTTATTGTACTCACCATCACCACCTCCTCAGGTAGAGAGTTCCATAGTCTCACTGCTCTTACCGTAAAGAATCCTCTTCTATGTTTGTGTACAAACCTTCTTTCCTCCAGACGCAGAGGATGTCCCCTCGTCACAGTCACCGTCCTGGGAATGAATAGATGATGGGATAGATCTCTGTACTGACCCCTGATATATTTATACGTATTAATTAGATCTCCTCTCAGTCGTCTTTTTTCTAAAGTGAATAACCCTAATTTTGATAATCTTTCAGGGTACTGTAGTTGCCCCATTCCAGTTATTACTTTAGTTGCCCTCCTCTGGACCCTCTCCAGTTCTGCTATGTTTGCCTTGTTCACTGGAGCCCAGAACTGTACACAGTACTCCATGTGTGGTCTGACTAATGATTTGTAAAGTGGTAGGACTATGTTCTCATCACGGGCATCTATGCCCCTTTTGATGCAACCCATTATCTTATTGGCCTTGGCAGCAGCTGCCTAACACTGTTTTTTGCAGCTTAGTTTGCTGTTTATTAAAATTCCTAGATCCTTTTCCATGTCAGTGTTACCGAGTGTTTTACCATTTAATAAGTACGGGTGACTTGCATTATTCCTTCCCATGTGCATAACTTTACATTTGTCAGTGTTAAACCTCATCTGCCGCTTATCTGCCCAAGCCTCCAATCTATCCAGATCGCTCTGTAGTAGTATACTGTCCTCTGTAGTATATATATACAGTATACTGTCCTCTGTAGTATATATACAGTATACTGTCCTCTTCAGTGTTAATTGCTTTACACAGTTTAGTGTCATCTGCGAAAATTGATATTTTACTATGCAAGCCTTCTACAAGATCATTAATAAATATATTGAAGAGAATAGGGCCCAATACTGACCCCTAAGGTACTCCACTAGTGACAGTGATCCAATCTGAGTATTTACCATTAATAACCACCCTCTGTTTTCTATCATTGAGCCAGTTACTTACCCACATACAGATGTTTTCTCCCAGTCCGAGCATTCTCATTTTATATACTAACCTTGTATGTGGTACAGTGTCAAATGCTTTGGAGAAGTCCATATATACGACATCCATTGATTCGCCGCTGTCAAGTCTAGAACTTACCTCCTCATAGAAACTGATTAAATTTGTTTGACATGACCGATCCCTCACGAAGCCATGCTGATATGGCGTTATTTGCTTATTTCCGTTAAGATGCTCTAACATAGCATCTCTCAGAAAACCTTCAAACAGTTTACCCACAACAGATGTTAAACTTACCGGCCTATAGTTTCCAGGCTCTGTTTTTGGACCCTTTTTGAATATTGGCACCACATTTGCCATGCGCCAATCCTGTGGGACATTCCCTGTCAATATAGAATCTGCAAATATCATAAATAAGGGTCTGGCTATGACATTACTTAATTCCCTTAGGATACGGGGGTGTATGCCATCCGGTCCTGGCGATTTGTCTATTTTAATCTTTTTAAGTCGCTTTTGCACTTCTTCCTGGGTCAGACAGGACACTTTTAATGGGGAATTTATTTCAACATTCGGCATGTCATCTGACAGTTTATTTTCCTCAGTGAATACATTGGAGAAAAAAATATTTAGCAGCTTTGCTTTCTCCTCGTCGCTCTCTGCGACTCCCCCCTCATTACTCTTTAACGGGCCGACACCTTCAGATTTATACTTTTTAACATTTATATAATTGAAGAACATTTTAGGGTTAGTTTTACTCTCTTTGGCAATTAATCTCTCGGTCTCTAGTTTGGCCGCTTTTATTTGTTTTTTACATGTTCTATTTTTTTCCTTATAGTTTTTCAGTGCTTCCGTGCTACCTTCCTGTTTTAGTGTTTTATATGCTTTCTTTTTGTCATTTATTGCTTTATTTACAGTTCTGTTTATCCACATTGGTTTCTTTTTGTTCCTTAACCTTTTATTCCCATACGGTATGTGAATAAAAGGTTAAGGAACAAAAAGTAACTCAATAAAAAAACAAAAAGAAAAAAAAACACTAATAGACCTGACAGAACAACAGATGTGCAGGTTGGGGGACACCTGGGATATAGTGACCATAAAGTAATAACCTTCCAATTATTCTTGAAACCAGAGTTTCTAAAAGGAGGAACAAAAATACCAAAACTTCAAAAAAGCAAACTTTAGCCAACTAAGAGAGGCCATAGGCCTAACTAACTGGGAAAAAGTCCTCAAAAATAAAAATACAGTCACAAAATTTAATATTTTTAAAAACATCCTAAAATCAAATTGTGAGAGGTACATACCGTATGGGAATAAAAGGTTAAGGAACAAAAAGAAACCAATGTGGATAAATAGAACTGTAAATAAAGCAATAAATGACAAAAAGAAAGCATTTAAATCACTAAAACAAGAGTGTAGCGAGGAAGCACTGAAAAATAATAAGGAAAAAAATGTATATGTAAAAAACAAATAAAAGCCACCAAACTAGAGACCGAAAGATTAATTGCCAAAGAAAGCAAAACTAATCCTATGCTCTTCAATTATATAAATGGTAAAAAGTATAAATCTGAAGGTGTCGGCCCTCTACAGAGCAATGAGGAGGGAGATGCAGAGAGCGATCAGGAGAAAGCAAAGCTATTAAATATTTTTTTTTTCTCCAATGTACTTACTGAGGAAAATAAACTGTCAGATGAAATGCAGAATGTGAAAGTTAATTCCCCATTAAAACTGCCCTGTCTTACCCAGGAAGAAGTACAACAGCGACTTAAAAAAATTAAAATAGACAAATTGCTAGGCCCAGATGGCATTTACCCCATATCCTAAGAGAATTAAGTAATGTCATAGCTAGACCCTTATTTCTGATATTTACAGACTCTATACTGACAGGGAGTGTTCCACAGGATTGGCGCATAGCAAATGTGGTGCCAATATTCAAAAAGGGTGCAAAAACAGACCCCGGAAACTATAGGCCGGTAAGTTTAACATCTGCTGTGGGTAAACTGTTTGAAGGTTTTCTAAGAGATGCTATCTTGGAAGATTTCAATGAAAACAAACAAATTATATGGAACTATGGAACTCTCTGCCTGAGGAGGTGGTGATGGTGAGTACAATAACGAATTTCAAGAGGGGCCTGGATATATTTCTGGAGTGTAATAATATTATAGGCTATAGCTACTAGAGAGGGGTTGTTGATCCAGGCAGTTATTCTGATTGCCTGATTGGAGTCGGGAAGGAATTTTTTATTCCCCTAAAGTGGGGAAAATTGGCTTCTACCTCACAGTTTTTTTTTCCTTCCTCTGGATCAACTTGCAGGATAACAGGCCGAACTGGATGGACAAATGTATTTTTTCGGCCTTATGTACTATGTTACTATGTTACTACATCATATCAGCATGGCTTCATGAGTGATCAGTCACATCAAACTAATTTAATCAGTTTCTATGAGGAGGTAAGTTCTAGACTTGACAGTGGTGAATCAATGGATGTTGTATATCTGGACTTCTCCAAAGCATTTGACACTGTACCACATACAAGGTTAGTATATAAAATGAGAATGCTTGGACTGGGAGAAAACTTCTATATGTGGGTAAGTAAGTGGCTCAGTGATAAAAAAACAGAGGGTGGTTATTAATAGTACACACTCAGATTAGGTCACTGTGACTAGCAAAGGACCTCAGGGGTTAGTATTGGGCCCTACTCTCTTCAATATATTTATTAATGATCTTGTAGAAGGCTTGCATAGTAAAATATAAATTTTTGCAGATGACATTAAACTGTGTCAAGTAGATAACACTGAATAGGACTGAATACTGTATATACAGTACAGACCAAAAGTTTGGACACACCTTCTCATTCAAAGAGTTTTCTTTATTTTCATGACTATGAAAATTGTAGATTCACACTGAAGGCATCACAACTATCAATTAACACATGTGGAATTATATACATAACAAAAAAGTGTGAAACAACTGAAAATATGTCATATTCTAGGTTCTTCAAAGTAGCCACCTTTTGCTTTGATTACTGCTTTGCACACTCTTGGCATTCTCTTGATGAGCTTCAAGAGGTAGTCACCTGAAATAGTTTTCACTTCACAGGTGTGCCCTGTCAGGTTTAATACGTGGGATTTCTTTCCTTATAAATGGGGTTGGGACCATCAGTTGCATTGTGGAGAAGTCAAGTGGCTACAAAGCTGATAGTCCTACTGAAGTCCAGCTAAGTAAAGAAAAATGAGTGGCCATCATTACTTTAAGAAATGAAGGTCAGTCAGTCCGAAAAATTGGGAAAACTTTGAAAGTGTCCCCAAGTGCAGTCACAAAAACCATAAAGCGCTACAAAGAAACTGGCTCACATTCGGACCGCCCCAGGAAAGGAAGACCAAGAGTCACCTCTGCTGCGGAGGATAAGTTCATCCGAGTCACCAGCCTCAGAAATCGCAGGTTAACAGCAGCTCAGACTAGAGACCAGGTCAATGCCACACAGAGTTCTAGCAGCAGACACATCTCTAGAACAACTGTTAAGAGGAGACTGTGTGAATCAGGTCTTCATGGTAGAATATATGCTAGGAAACCACTGCTAAGAACAGGCAACAAGCAGAAGAGACTTGTTTGGGCTAAAGAACACAAGGAATGGACATTAGACCAGTGGAAATCTGTGCTTTGGTCTGATGAGTCCAAATTTGAGATCTTTGCTTCCAACCACTGTGTCTTTGTGCGACGCAGAAAAGGTGAACGGATGGACTCTACATGCATGGTTCCCACCGTGAAGCATGGAGGAGGAGGTGTGATGGTGTGGGGGTGCTTTGCTGGTGACACTGTTTGGGATTTATTCAAAATTGAAGACATACAGAACCAGCATGGCTACCACAGCATCTTGCAGCGGCATGCTATTCCATCCGATTTGCGTTTAGTTGGACCATCATTTATTTTTCAACAGGACAATGACCCCAAACACACCTCCAGGCTGTGTGAGGGCTATTTGACCATGAAGGAGAGTGATGGGGTGCTGCGCCAGATGACCCGGACTCCACAGTCACCGGACCTGAACCCAATCGAGATGGTTTGGGGTGAGCTGGACTGCAGAGTGAAGGCAAAAGGGCCAACAAGTGCTAAGCATCTCTGGGAACTCCTTCAAGACTGTTGGAAGACCATTTCAGGTGACTACCTCTTGAAGCTCATCAAGAGAATGCCAAGAATGTGCGAAGCAGTAATCAAAGCAAAAGGTGGCTACTTTGAAGAACCTAGAATATGACATATTTTAAGTTGTTTCACACTTTTTTGTTATGTATATAATTCCACATGTGTTAATTCGTACTTTTGATGCCTTCAGTGTGAATTTACAATTTTCATAGTCATGAAAATAAAGAAAACTCTTTAAATGAGAAGGTGTGTCCAAACTTTTGGTCTGTACTGTATATACTACAGAGGACAGTATACTGTACATATACACTACTGATGACAGTATACTACTACAGAGGGATCTGGATAGATTGGAGGCTTGGGCAGAGAAGAGGCAGATGAGGTTTAACACTGACAAATGTAAGGTTATGTACATGGAAAGTTATAATGCAAGTCACCAGTACATACTAAATGGAAAAACACTCGGTAACACTGACATGGAAAAGGACCTAGGAATTTTAATAAACAGCAAACTAAGCTGCAAAAAACAGTGTCAGGCAGCTGCTGCCAAGGCCAATAAGATATTGGGTTGCATAAAAAGGGGCATAGATGCCCGTGATGAGAACATAGTCCTGAAACTTTACAAATCGCTAGTCAGACTACACATGGAGTACTGTGTACAGTTCTGGGCTCCTGTGAACAAGGCAGACATAGCAGAGCTGGAGAGGCTACAGAGGAGGGCAACTAAAGTAATAACTGGAATGGCGCAACTACAGTACCCTGAAAGATTATCAAAATTTGGGTTATTCACTTTAGAAAAAAGACGACTGAGGGGAGATCTAATTACTGTGTATAAATATATCAGGGGTCAGTACAGAGATCACTCCCATCATCTATTTGTCCCCAGGACTGTGACTCTGACGAGGGGACGTCCTCTGCGTCTGGAGGAAAGAAGGTTTGTACACAAACATTGAAGAGGATTCTTTACAGAAGAGCAGTGAGACTATGGAGCTCTCTGCCTGAGGAGGTGGTGATGGTGAGTACAATAAAGGAATTCAGGAGGGGCCTGGATGTATTTCTGGAGTGTAATAATATTACAGGCTATAGCTACTAGAGAGGGGTCGCTGATCCAGGGAGTTATTCTGATGCCTGATTGGAGTCGGGAAGGAATTTTTTCCCCCTTAAATGGCAAAAATTGGCTTCTACCTCACAGGGATTTTTTGTGTTTCTCTTGATTAACTTGCAGGATAACAGGCTGAACTGGATGGACAAATGTCTTTTTTCGGCCTTATGTACTATTTTACTATGTAAAAGCAAAGAAAAAGTAAAAAAAAATTGCTTATACTCATCCTTTCCAGAAATGCTGTTCTGGGGGTCCCCACCAGTCTGTATGAATTGTCCTGCGGTGATGACACGCCATGAGTGTGTGACTACTGCAGACAATCACTTTATCTGTCTTCTGCTGAATATACAGGCATCAATGCTGAGGCCAGTGATCGGCTGCAGCGGTCATATCTGTATCTATGGCACATCATCACTGACAATACTGGTGAGGACCACCAGAGCTGTGCCATGGAGGATTCACCAGGTAAGTGTCAGTTATTTTTTTATGTTTTAGCATTTACTCAACTTTTAGTACATTTTTCAAAGTCTGGCCAAACCCTTCACATTGCAATGTCTACAGTGAGCTTTTCTCTCCAATTTCCTGGATATAAATCCCTGTCTTTGTGAAGTCTTCTTCTGCTGGTGTGAAGAAGGAGTCTGTAGAACCTGAGGACACCTCATCAGTCACATTCTGCACATGTTATTAGGAGTCTGCACTTCCATCCAGCAGTAATTCTTAGATCCCTGCAGTTTATAATCTCTTCTCTACATTATACCCAGAAGAAGCTGCTGATCAGTGGAGATCTGCAGCCAGGAGCACACATAGAATACAGTTTATATATTGGGGGGGACGTGGTTCTTCCTTTAAGCCATTTGTACACAATATGGAGCGCGGTTCACATTTTACAATAGACTTGATGAAGAAACCAAGTGGATTTGGAAACAGGACGTCCTTATACAGTCCAGGAGAAGAAATGTATGGAAGCCTATGGTGAGATGTGCAGGTGTCCTACTGGAGGAGCAGCAGACATTATACAGGGTTTATCCTGCACTGGAAGCTCGGCCGAGAGTTGGGTTTTACTTCTCTTCACTGTCTACATACATCTATGTGTAATTATTATATCTATATTATATCTATAAAAGAGTTTATAGTATTTTATACAATGTTACTGAAGATGACAGCATCATATACACAAACCATGTTTATTAGTAATACTACTACTATTACTACTACCAGCAATAATACACAAATGTACACTGATTCTGTACTTACAGCAGATGTTTCCTTGGAAATACTTTTCATCTTCCCATTATTAATACATCGATAAATAAAGAAATCCAGACCCTTCACAATGCAGAGATCTTGTGTGAGGAGATCAGGCACATGGTCATATATATACACACACATACAGTAAAGGGAATGGAGTGTGGAAAGTTTTCTCCATGACCTCATGTGTCTCCTGGGCTCCAGGAAACTTCTGATAATTAGTTTTCAAAAGATTAAACAAAGTTTCTTCAGGTAAAAGTTAAACTTTGTCAAATACTTGAGTAAAAAAGTAAAATAAAGTAAAATCTGCTGTAACTGTCTAATAGGTAGAATCTGGTAGATGGAAATAGAGAGCAGGCCATACACATAATGACTAGTGATGAGCATACCAAGGCATGTTTGGGTTCGATGGGTACGGAACTTGACCCTGAACACCGAACTCCACTGAAGTCAATGGGGAACAGAACTTTGAGGCTAAAAAATGGCTGTAAAAAAGTCATAGAAAGCCCTACAGGGCTGCAAAACCATCGCTGAATTTTCCCAAATAGATTACATTTGATCTGAATTTATTTAAACAAATCACATTTTAAAAATCTAGTATTTCCTGGCTGCAGAGAGGATTTATAGTGGTGTAGAACACTGTGTCTTGCAGTAACACACATAGGGAGTCTGCTGTGGTAGTGAAACAATACTGCGAGTCAAATAACTTAGGTGTGAACTCAGCCTTACAGGTCAATGTTAGCATCAGGTATAAAGAACTGTGCAGTGGCCCAAGATCCTACTATAGAGTGAAAGAGCGCACTCCTTTTACACTGTCGTCACACAGATTTCACAAAGAACCTGTTCTGTTACACATTGATACAAGTAGAGCCCCCCGACATAGTGGAGAGAGTGTCAGTCACAAGTCTGTGTTGACGTCACTGATTATTTTGCCCTTCCTCTGATCTGTCAGAATAATAACCCTTAAAAAATTGGATCCTGTCTTTTGACCATCAGCCTTCACTTGCTCAGCATTTGGTCAGTAGAGTTGAGCAGATACCGGGATGTTCGGGTTTGTTGGGTTCGGCCGAACTTCGCAAAACGGATGAACTTTTGAGCACTAAAGTGGATCTAAAAAAGTCCTGAAAAGGGCTAGAGGGCTGCAAAAGGAAGCAAAATTGGGGTAAAAGTGCCCTGCAAACAAATGTGGATAGGGAAATAACTTAAACTTAAAATATACATAAAATATATAAAAAATAAATAAATAATAATCTTGAACAAGGAGGAGGAGGTGGATGTGCAGTAGGAGGTTGAGGAGGCGGTGACCGTGGCGGGGTAGGTGGAAGCGGCGGTGGAGGAGGAGGAGTTAGCCAACACAGTTTTTTGTTTGTTAGTTTGTCTAGTTTTTTTTTTATTGTGGTAGCCACTAAAATATTGGGAGATATAAAAAAAGAAAACAAAGAATAGGTGCACTTGAGAATACCAATGGCTGGGTGAGGCGGCTGGTATAAATGTCTATTCTGCACAAGGTACAGACAAGTCTTGTGGGATCCAAGCCTGGTTCATTTTAATGAACATGAGCTTGTCCACATTGGCTGTGGACAGACGGCTGCGCTTGTCTGTGATGACGCCCCCTGCCGTGCTAAACACACGTTCAGATAATACACTGGTTGCAGGGCAGGCCAGCACCTCCAAGGCGTAAAGGGCATGCTGAGGCCATGTGCCCAATTTGGAGACCCAGAAGTTGAAGGGGGCAGATCTATAAGTAAGTACGTGTAGGCATGTGCACACATACTGTTCCACCATATTGGTGAAATGCTGCCTCCAGCTAAGACGTTCCATATCAACTGGTGGTGCTGGTTGTTGTGGAGTGGTGACTAGAGTTGAGCGAACACCTGCATGTCTGGGTTTGAGAAGTTCGGCCGAACTTCCCGGAAATGTTCGGGTTCGGCATCCGAACTCGACCCGAACTTCCCGGAAATGTTCGGGTTCGGCATCCGAACTCGACCCGAACTTCACCCCGAATACGAACCCCATTGAAGTCAATGGGGACCCGAACTTTTTGGCACTAAAAAGTCTGTAAAACAGCCCAGGAAAGGGCTAGAGGGCTGCAAAAGGCAGCAAAATGTAGGTAAATTTCCTGCAAACAAATGTGGATAGGAAAATGAATAAAAATAAAAATAAAATAAATAAAAATTAACCAATATCAATTGGAGAGAGATCCCATAGCAGAGAATCAGGCTTCATGTCACCCACCACTGGAACAGGCCACTGTCAGATATTCAGGCCCCAACACCCAGACAGAGGAGAGAGGTCTCATAGCAGAGAATCAGGCTTCATGTCATAGCAGAGAATCAGGCTTCATGTCACCCAACAGTAGAACAGGCCACTGTCAGATATTTTTAGGCCCCGATACCCAGACAGAGCAGAGAGGTCCCATAGCAGAGAATCAGGCTTCATGTCATAGCAGAGATTCAGGCTTCATGTCATAGCAGAGAATCAGGCTCAATGTCACCCAACACTGGAAAAGGCCACTGTCAGATATTTTTAGGCCCCGGCACCCAGACAGAGGAGAGGTTCATTCAACTTTGGGTTGCCCCGCAATATAATGGTAAAATGAAAATAAAAATAGGATTGAATGAGGAAGTGCCCTAGAGTACAATAATATATGGTTAAGGGGAGGTAGTTATAAATGTCTAATTTGCACAAGGGATGGACAGGTCCTGTGGGATCCATGCCTGGTTCATTTTTATGAACGTCAGCTTGTCCACATTGGCTGTAGACAGACGGCTGCGTTTGTCTGTAATGACGCCCCCTGCCGTGCTGAATACACGTTCAGACAAAACACTGGCCGCCGGGCAGGCCAGCACCTTCAAGGCATAAAAGGCTAGCTCTGGCCACGTGGACAATTTGGAGACCCAGAAGTTGAATGGGGCGAACCATCAGTCAGTATGTGGAGGGGTGTGCACACGTACTGTTACACCATGTTAGTGAAATGTTGCCTCCTGATAACACGTTCCGTATCAGGTGGTGGTGCAGTTAGCTGTGGCGTGTTGACAAAACCTTTCCACATCTCTGCCATGCTAACCCTTCCCTCAGCCGTGACACAGCTGCGTTGGCGACCTCTTGCTCCTCCTCGGCCTTCACCTTGGGCTTCCACTTGTTCCCCTCTGACATTTGGGAATGCTCTCAGTAGCGCGTCTACCAACGTGCGCTTTTACTCGCGCATCTTCCTATCACGCTCCAGTGCAGGAAGTAAGGTGCGCACATTGTCTTTGTACCGGGAATCCAGCAGGGTGGCAACCCAGCAGTCCGCACATGTTAAAATGTGGGCAACTCTGCTGTCGTTGCGCAGGCACTGCAGCTTGTAGTCGCTCATGTGTGCCAGACTGCCCAGAGGAAAGGACAAGAGGTCCTCTGTGAGAGGCGTATCGTCATCATCCTGCGTTTCCCCCCAACCACGCACCAGTGATGGGCCTGAGCTGCGTTGGGTGCCACCCCGCTGTGAACATGCTTCATCCTCATCCTCCTCCACCTCCTCCTCATCCTCGTCCTCCTCGTCCTCCAGTAGTGGGCCCTGGCTGGCCACATTTGTACCTGGCCTCTGCTGTTGCAAAAAAACTCCCTCTGAGTCACTTGTAAGAGACTGGCCTGAAAGTGCTAAAAATTACCCCACTTCCTTCTCCTCCTGGGCTACCTCCTCTTCCATCATCGCCCTAAGTGTTTTCTCAAGGAGACATAGAAGTGGTATTGTAACGCTGATAACGGCATCATCGCCACTGGCCATGTTGGTGGAGTACTCGAAACAGCGTAACAGGGTACACAGGTCTCGCATGGAGGCCCAGTCATTGGTGGTGATGTGGTGCTGTTCCGCAGTGCGACTGACCCGTGCGTGCTGCAGCTGAAACTCCACTATGGCCTGCTGCTGCTCCCACAGTCTGTCCAGCATGTGCAAGATGGAGTTTCACCTGGTGGGCACGTCGCATACGAGGCGGTGAGCGAGAAGGCCGAAGTTACGCTGCAGCGCAGACAGGCGAGCAGCTGCAGGATGGCAGGATGTGAACACCGGAAGCACGCACAGACGGCCCGCACTTTATGCAGCAGCTCTGACATGTTGGGGTAGTTGCGAATGAACTTCTGCACCACCAAATTCAGCACATGCGCCAGGTAAGGGATGTGCGTCAAACCGGCTAGTCCCAGAGCTGCGACAAGATTTCGTCCATTATCGCACACCACGAGGCTGGGCTTGAGGCTCACCGGCAGCAACCACTCGTGCGGTGTGGGGCCTGTCCCCCAAACATATGAGTTTCAGAATGACCTGCTGACGTTTACCCCGGGCTGTGCTGAAGTTGGTGGTGAAGGTGTGTGGCTGACTGGATGAGCAGGTGGAAAAAGAGGAGGAGGAAGCCGAGTAGGAGGAGGAGGCTACAGGAGGCAAAGAATGTTGCCCTGTGATCCTTGGCGGCTGAAGGACGTGCGCCAAACAGCTCTCCGCCTGGGGCCCAGCTGCCACTACATTTACCCAGTGTGCAGTTAGGGAGATATAGCGTCCTTGGCCGTGCTTACTGGTCCACATATCTGTGGTTAGGTAGACCTTGCCACAGATTGCTTGCGCAGTGAACACTTGATTTTATCAGAAACTTGGTTGTGTAGGGAAGGCACGGCTCTCTTGGAGAAGTAGTGGCGGCTGGGAACAACATACTGTGGGACAGCAAACGACATGAGCTGTTTGAAGCTGTCTGTGTCCACCAGCCTTAATGACAGCATTTCTTAGGCCAGTAGTTTAGAAATGCTGGCATTCAGGGCCAGGGATCGAGGGTGGCTAGGTGGGAATTTACGCTTTCTCTCAAATGTTTGTGAGATGGAGAGCTGAACGCTGCCGTGTGACATGGTAGAAATGCTTGGTGACAGAGGTGGTGGTGTTGGTGGTACATCCTCTGTTTGCTGGGCGGCAGGTGCCAACTTTCCTCCCAAGGCGAGGAAGAGGCCGAGACGGCAGCAGAAGAGGTAGCAGGGGGAGCCTGAGTGAGTTCCTTGTTTTTAAAGTGTTTACTCCACTGCAGTTCATGTTTTGCATGCAGGTGCCTGGTCATGCAGGTTGTGCTTAGGTTCAGAACGTTAATGCCTCGCTTCAGGCTCTTATGGCACAGCGTGCAAACCACTCGGGTCTTGTTGTCAGCACATTGTTTGAAGAAGTGCCATGCCAGGGAACTCCGTGAAGCTGCCTTTGGTGTGATCGGTCCCAGATGGCGGTGGCCAGCAGCAGGCGGACTCTCTTGGCGGTGGGTGTTCTGCTTTTGCCCACTGCTCCCTCTTTTGCTCACCACTGCCTCTTCCTCCGAACTGTGAAAGTCAGTGGCACGACCTTCATTCCATGTGGGGTCTAGGACCTCATCATCCCCTGCATCGTCTTCCACCCAGTCTTCCTCCCTGACCTCCTGTTCAGTCTGCACACTGCAGAAAGACGCAGCAGTTGGCACCTGTGTTTCGTCATCATCAGAGACAAGCTGAGGTGGTATTCCCATGTCCTCATCATCAGGAAACATAAGTGGTTGTGTGTCAGTGCATTCTATGTCTTCCACCGCTGGGGAAGGGCTAGGTCGATGCCCTTGGGAAACCCTGCCAGCAGAGTCTTCAAACAGCATAAGAGACTGCTGCATAACTTGAGGCTCAGACAGGTTCCCCGATATGCACGGGGGTGATGTGACAGACTGATGGGCTTGGTTTTCAGGCGCCATCTGTGCGCTTTCTGCATAAGACTGGGTGGGAGATAATGTGAACGTGCTGGATCCACTGTCGGCCACCCAATTGACTAATGCCTGTACCTGCTCAGGCCTTACCATCCTTAGAACGGTATTGGGCCCCACCAAATATTGCTGTAAATTCTGGCGTCTACTGGGACCTGAGGCAGTTGGTTCACTAGGACGTGTGGCTGTGGCAGAATGGCTACATCCTCTCCCAGCAGCAGAGGGTCCACTAACACCACCACGACCATGTCCGCGTCCCTTACTAGATGTTTTCCTCATTGTTACTGTTCACCACAATAAGAAAAAAAATATTTGGCCCCATGTATTGAATTCAAATTCAGGCCTTTTTTTACAGGCACCTAACACTATCTGGCTATCTATTTAGGTACCGTATTACACTAATACAGGCACAGCAGTAATGACAGATTTAGCTGAATATAAATTGTAGGCTAGTATTTAGGCGCTGGATGACAGGTACCAGAATTAGACTTGGAGATGCACGGTAGCTTGTGAAGTTATTGAGGATGACACTATCCGCACCTTCAATCTAATATACCCTTTTATGGATAGATTTAAACTTGTCCTGATACAGCAGAAACCACTGGTTTAGGGAATTGCTCATTTGGAAATTGTATTTCAACCCAGAAAAAAATAGTGGGATGCAAAAGTTTGGGCAACCTTGCTAATCGTCATGATTTTCCTGTATAAATCGTTGGTTGTTACAATGAAAAATGTTAGTTAAATATATCATATAGGAGACACACACAGTGATATTTGAAAAGTGAAATGAAGTTTATTGGATTTACAGAAAGTGTGCTATAATTGTTTAAACTTAAAATTTAAATTAGGCAGGTGCATAAATTTGGGTAGTGTTGTCATTTTATTGATTCCAAAACCTCTATAACTAATTATTGCCATTCAAATTGGCTTGGTAAACTCAGTGACCCCTGACCTACATACACAGGTGAATCCAGTTATGAGAAAGAGTATTTAAGGGGGTCAATTGTAAATTTCCCTCCTCTTTTAATTTTCTCTAAAGAGTAGCAACATGGGGGTCTCAAAACAACTCTCAAATGACCTGAAGACACAGATTGTTCACCATCATGGTTTAGGGGAAGGATACAGAAAGCTGTCTCAGAGATTTCCGCCGTCTGTTTCCACAGTTAGGAACATATTGAGGAAATGGAAGACCACAGGCTCAGTTCAAGTTAAGGCTCGAAGTGGCAGACCAAGAAAATTCTTGGATAGACAGAAGCAACGGATGGTGAGAACAGTCGGAGTCAACCCACAGACTAGTACCAAAGACCTACAACATCATCTTGCTGCAGATGGAGTCACTGTGCATCGTTCAATCATTTACACAGGAGATGCTGTATGCAAGAGTGATCCAGAGGAAGCCTTTTCTCCGCCCACAGCACAAAAAGTGCCACTTGAGGTGGGCTAAAGCACATTTGGACAAGCCAGCTTCATTTTGGAATAAGGTGCTGTGGACTGATGATACTAAAATTGAGTTATTTGGCCATAACAAGGGGCGTTATGCATGGAGGGAAAAGAACGCAGCATTCCAAGAAAAACACCTGCTACCTACAGTAAAATATGGTCGTGGTTCCATCATGCTGTGGGGCTGTGTGGCCAGTGCAGGGACTGGGAATCTTGTCAAAGTTGAGGGACGCATGGATTCCACTCAGTATCAGCAGATTCTTGAGACCAATGTCCAGGAATCAGTGACAAAGCTGAAGCTGCGCCGGGGCTGGATCTTTCAACAAGACAACGACCCTAAACACTGCTCAAAATCCACTGAGGCATTTATGCAGAGGAACAAGTACAACGTTCTGGAATGGCCATCTCAGTCCCCAGACCTAAATATAATTGAAATTCTGTGGTGAGACTTAAAGAGAGATGTCCATGCTCGGAAGCCATCAAACCTGAATGAACTAAAGATGTTTTGTAAAGAGGAATGGTCCAAAATACCTTCAACCAGAATCCAGACTCTCATTGGACCCTTCAGGAAGCGTTTAGAGGCTACAATTTCTGCAAAAGGAGGATCTACTAAATATTGATTTCATTTATTTTTTGCGGTGCCCAAATTTATGCACCTGCCTAATTTTGTTTAAACAATTATAGCACACGTTCTGTAAATCCAATAAACTTAATTTCACTTCTCAGATATCACTGTGTGTGTCTCCTATATGATATATTTAACTGACATTTTTTATCGTAACAACCAACGATTTATACAGGAAAATCTTGACAATTAGTGTTGAGCGCGAATATTCGAATCGCGAATTTTTTTCTCGAATATCGTGATTTCGAGATTTCGCGAATATTTAGAATATAGTGCTATATATTCGCGAAATCGAATATTCTTTTTTTTTTTTTTTTTTTTTTTTAACGTATATTATTAATTTAACTTAGTTTTAGAATATTCGGAATATTGCTCTAATGTAGGTTTAGAATATTCGTAATATTCTCAAAGAAGTTAGAGCAATATTAAGAATATTCGAAAAGACGAATAATATTCCACTAACATACTGCTCCCCGGAGTCCCCGACAAGCGTCACCGTAACCATGGGAACGCCTGTGGGTTAGAATATACCATCAGATCTGAGTTGCAGGAGAAACTCAGATCCGACAGTATATTCTATCTTTCGAAAAAACTGTACTTCCCTGCCCAGTGTCTTGCCTATTCGCGCAAGAAGCAGGCTGGAATCGATCTTAAATTCGAATATCCGTATCAACCGAAAATCATGAAGTTATGAAAATATCGCGTACGAAGTTACAGTGACGTGACTTTTGGTTTCGTTTTCTATGCCGGAATCGAACATAGTGCCGCAAATATTATCGGCTAGCGAAAGATGGTGAAAAGATTCTTTAAAGAGGATGAGGAAGGATTCCTCCTGACTGTAAGTAATATTGTATCACAGCATTGTAATTTTTTTTTATTACATACTGCATGTATGACAAATAGTTTATATGTATGTGGAGCGTTTGAAAATATTTGTAAATCCGAATATTTTCATTATTGTTCCGAATTATTCTTCCCCACCTCCCACTAAAGAGTAGATATTACTGATTGGTGCACTAAGTAATATTTGTGACATCACGGCACTTGTGAGACGGATCGGAACTGCACGCCGGATCCGCCGATCTGCCACTGACTGAAAGCATTTGTGAGACGGATCCTGATGCGGAAAGCATTTGTGAGACGGATCCCTCAGGCTCCTGTGCCCAGTAGCGACTGCTACCTCTGCATCCCCTATAGCCACGCCCATGGTATGCCCCCCATCACGCAAAAAATGACCCACTATCTAAGACAAATGGCAAAAAATTTTAATAAAATACGGCTGGCTCTCAGATTAAAACATGATTTTTTGGGTTCAAAAATGCTTTTATTGTGTTAAATTAAACCAAAATTTAAACAAGTAGACTAATTAGGGTAATGTATTGTTCAGGCGCAACAGGATTATGTTAAACAGCGCAGGAGCAGGATTTAGGGTTGAAGAGATGATGGAAACTGAAGAACCTAGGGCAGCCCAGAGGGGTGAAAGGGAAGTGGTTTGCTTTGAAAAGCGCCGAGGGGCATGGGCAGCAGCACACGCATCAATGCCGCCTCTGGGCACCTATACAAGCTAATTAACACTAAAATAAAAGCATTTTTCGAAGAATACAGTTGATGGACAGCAATATTAAAGTTACAATTTTAATAAGGGGAAAGTTAGGAAAATCATGATGTTACTGGTGTAACATCATAATTTTACGTGAAAGAATCCCTCTACCACTGAATAGACCAGCGATAAACTCTTCCTAAATACCATCTAAAAATCAAGTACGCTTGGCAGCTAT
Source organism: Bufo gargarizans (assembly GCF_014858855.1). NCBI lineage: Eukaryota > Metazoa > Chordata > Amphibia > Anura > Bufonidae > Bufo > Bufo gargarizans. The sequence goes on along the minus strand of NC_058081.1, from coordinate 6,427,385 downwards.
CGGCAAGCGACTTTACCCCTCCTTTTACTAATAAAGTGACCGTGTGAATCAACAGGGAGTGAAGGCGGATATTGAAAATGCGGCTGGCCAGACAGTATAACTAACGCTGACAGCCAAAAATTATAATATACCCAACATAACACCATCCATTAAGCCCTGTTACGTCATCCTACCTTTCAACTTAGGCCAGTTTTAGCCATCTGTAACACTGGTTTGGGCATGTTATATAACTCCAAAATGAGGCAAATCCACAGTGTGGATAATCAGAATCCCATGCAGATCCCTCCGTATATGATTTTTTTTATATATTTAGCTTTGTTATGTTTTATTGTTTGTCTGAATTCTTAACATTCTGTGATTACAGGGGATCCTGTTCCAACCGTAAAAAAACGAAAATCACAGGAGATGGTGGTGACATCTGATGAGGAGGAAGAATTGGAGAACCAGGCAGAGGAGGAGCAGCCTGGACCCTCCCAAATCTCCTTGGAGTCAGAGGAACCACCTCAACCAGGGGAGTCCTTTCCACCACCACCGGCAGAAGAGGAGGCAGAAGAGGAGGCGGAGCCGGTTTACACCCCTCATCAGGAAGGTAAATTTGTGCAAAAGCTAGCTAATTAAATATCAATACAATGTTTGCAAGAAAAAGGGACCAAAATGTTTTCAAAATATAAAAAAGTAGAGAGATAGACAGAAAAATTACAAACACAAATCACTCTGTAATCTACATAAAAAACATATAATATCCAACTAATTCACATTAAACATTACATAATTATTACAAAGTAATTCAGTGCTGTCATTAAGAAATACAAAATAAGATTTAGGGTGGATTGATATTTTTTATTGGACAAAAAAAATGAATTACTATATCACATGGCGGCAAGCTTCCGAGAACTGACCAGTCGCTTCATCTGTCATATATACTATGAGAAGGAATACATGGCGGAATGAATAGGCATTTCAAATATAATAAAAAAAACATATCAAAGACCATCATAATAAGTACATTATTATCTTACAGATATGGGGCTGAGTACGTTTTATTGTCTTTAAAGGGTTTCTACCACCAGAAATACCGTTATGTAGCTGACTGATATAGCGATGCGCTAATGTCAGCACTGCATAACAGTATGTTTCGAACGTTAGTCCCTGCAGCCATTTTTGTTAAAAAAAAAGACTTTTATTATATGCTAATGAGCCTCTAGGGGCTATGTGGGCGTATGTCAGCTCCTCTTGATTGAAGGCACGGTCCGCCGCATCACTGCCGAAATCACGCGCCTGCGCCGTTCACTTCTGTCTTCGGCGCAGGCGCAGTGACTGAAGGCCGCTCTCCTGATGCCGGCTTCCTCACTGTGACGCATGTTTTTATTATTTTTTTGTATGTTTGATAATAAAAGAATTATATAAAAAAAACACAACTAAAACAAACTATATAATTTTCAAAAAACTACTAAAAAATTTTTGGTTCTGTAAATGGACAGTACTGTAACATAAACTCCACACAAACCACAACTGCCTTCATCAGTGTCAGACTGGGGTATCTAGGGCCCACCAGGAAAATTTATTTTGGGGGCCCACCGTACGGATACATTCAAATATAATAAATAATCTAACATGTTTTTTATATGAACATAGGCTGGTTGAGGTGTTGTAAATTGAATATATGTATGTAGTGCAGTAAATCTACTGTGTTATGTGCCACTTGTGCAGGGGGGTGGGAGACTAGGGGCCCACTTTGCTCAGGGGCCCACCGGGGGATTCCCCTGTACCCCTGTGGGCCAATCCGAGCCTGGCCTTTCATCACAATTGAAAGTCTTTGTTATTATTATTTTTTTTTCCCTAACAGTTATTTGTAAACTGAAAAGAAGGCTCCAGGAGCATCAAAAGGCAGAAGCCAATGAACTGCTGGCTATAAAAGAAACAAATACAAAAATATGCAAACTTCAAGCCCGGTTGAAGAAGCATCAGCGTCAGATGAATATTCAATTGAGGAAGCTGGAGGAGCATAGAAAACTCCGTAATAAGGAACTGCAAGACATCCAGAAGGAACTCAGAAATTTGCCTTAGGCCTTTTTTTATATTATATAATTCGTTTTTGGTAATAAATATTTTATTACGTTTAAACGTTTAGTTTAGTGTGTTTGATATTGTTATTTTATACATAAACTAGCTGTTGACCGGCGTTGCTATGGTATTTATTTATTGCTAATTTTTATTAAATAACAGTTAGGTCAAAACACGCGGAGCCGCCTCCTAGCTAATTTATTCACTTCAATTGCCTCTGTGTAATCTCGCACAGGCGCACTGGCAGAGGCATCGTCGAGCGAAGTGTGAATGCGCCGTCTTCCAGCGCACCTCGTTCAACGATGTCTCTGCCAGTGTGCCTGTGCGAGATTACACAGAGGCTAGTGACGTGAATAAAATAGCTAGGAGGCGGCGCTGGGCGGGGATCTGTGGATGGCACTTATGGGAGGATCTGTGGATGGCACTTATAGGGGGGGGGATATGTGATGGCACTTATGGGGGGGATATGTGGATGGCACTTATGGGGGGGATATGTGAATGCCACTTAGGGGGGGATCTGTGGATGCCACTTATGGGGGGGGATCTGTGGATGCCACTTATGGGGGGGGGGTCTGTGGATGCCACTTAGGGGGGGGATCTGTGGATGCCACTTAGGGGGGGGATCTGTGGATGCCACTTATGGGGGGGGGATATGTGGATGCCACTTATGGGGGGGGATATGTGGATGCCACTTATGGGGGGATATGTGGATGCCACTTGGGGGGGGATATGTGGATGCCACTTAGGGGGGGGGGATATGTGGATGCCACTTATGGGGGGGATATGTGGATGCCACTTATGGGGGGATTTGTGGATTGCACTTATGGGGGGGGATCTGTGGATGGCACTGTTAAGGATGAGTTAAGGATGATCTGTGGGGTTGCCAAGACGGCTAAGACCTTCACTGTAGTTATTAACCCCATTCAGCAAGTCCCCCATTCACTGAAGGGTGACTGCTGAAAGGGGTTAATAACTACTGTGATGCACCCCCCCCCCGGTGGTGATGAGGGCGTGGCTTCATGGGGTGGGGGCGTGGCTTCACGTGGGCTCGTGCCCCAGATCTCTTCAGACTCTAGCAACGCCCCGGCATTTAACAGTGTTTCACGGTGACTTGCACTTTAACTGTGAACTCCACAGTGCCCGTCAGCTGCCAGTTCGGATTTAAGTGAAAGGCTGGCAGGCTTGTATTGGCTAATGCATGTGATATTTTGGGCATATCTCGGGAACGGTAAGTCCTAGAGAGCTGAGACCCCGACAAGATTTATTTCCAGGTAGCAAGGGATGTGTATACAAAGTTTCATTGAATTTGATTGTTGGGTTTTGGATTTTTTGCGGAACACACACACATACATCCTTTTTCATATATATATTTAAAGTTATCAGGTTGCAGGAAGGCCCCTTGAGTTCTAGTGCCAAGTCATACAGATCAGGACAGACAGCAGCAGCAGGTTCATGTAACAGTGGAGGGTACGGTCTACACTAAACTAAATATGATCAGGACAGACAGAAATTATGCTAACACAGAACTATATGAAAAAATGCAGTCAGACATTAGAACAGAACCAAATAAATATTTATTATCAAAATAACAAACATGTCTCTATGTCAACTTTTTAACTTTGTTATAAATCATCAACATATCCCTCCTTTGTTTAAGGTGCTGTTTCTTAAACTTGGACATCAGCTTCTGCATTTGGTGCATGCCGACATTCTGTTCCCGCTGAATAAGTTCCATTTTTTATTTTCAAAAACAGCAGTACTGTTAGGATTAGAAAATATAATTATATTACTTGCAATTCAGATTACGTGGTATCGATATAGAATTATATTGCTATGTGCACATATTTACCTTCTTGGCGGGGGTTGGTTACAACATCCTCCTGATTCACATCATGTGGAGTGGTGGGGGGTTCTTGTGGTGGCTGGGAGGGTCCAGCGTCTTCCACCTCCACCTCTTCTCCCACATCAGGTGTGTCAGTCACCTCATCCTGAAGCTCATGGGAGGGTCCTGGCTCATGAGCTTTCATAGGAGCCATCATATTGCCATCAGGTGGTGGAGGGCTGCTACATCCTCTGAGGGTCCTGCCTGCTCTTGTGAATCCTCCTCATCTGTTGTTGAGACCTCCATCACCACCACATTTAGCGGTTTATTTTTCTGTTTTTTTCGTGGTCCCCTCCTCTTTATAGTAGGAACAGGAACACCTGTAATCACAGAATATTACAAATTTTAACAATGAAATCATAAATCATAATAAAGTTAAAGATCCAGAAATTCATATACTGTATGGAGGGATCTGCATGGGATTAAGATAAACCACAAAGTGTATTTGACCCTTTTTGGCTTTATCTAACATTTTAAAACCAGTGTTCCAGATGTGTTAAACTAGCCAAATTTACAAGGTAGGATGAGGTAACACAGTATTCATTAGGAAGGTGTCCTTTACGGTATTGCGGCTGGGTTGACTTTTATTCAAAACATGCAAATGTTCGGAAATTAGATAAGGTGTTACTGGATGTTGTTATGGTGGGTATATAATATTTGTGTCTGCTGGCGTTACACTGTCTGACAAGCCGCATTTTGAAGATCTGCTGCCAGCACGCCCTCCCTCACTCCCTGTTGATTTAGTATTCATGGTCAATTGATTATTAGACGGAGGGCTAAAGTCGCTTGCAGAAAGGCAGAGAGAGAAAATCGATTTTAATATGCTATTTAAGCAGAATTTATCATTGGTATATTCAGTGTTAAAAATCGGTCTTTCACGTAAAATCATAATTTTAGAACTAAAAGATAAACATCTCCCTTAACCACTTCAGCCCCGCTAGGTGAAACCCCCTTCATGACCAGAGCACTTTTTACACTTCGGCACTACACTCCTTTCACCGTTTATCGCTCGGTCATGCAACTTACCACCCAAATGAATTTTACCTCCTTTTCTTCTCACTAATAGAGCTTTCATTTGGTGGTATTTCATTGCTGCTGGCATTTTTACTTTTTTTGTTATTAATCAAAATGTAACGATTTTTTTGCAAAAAAATGACATTTTTCACTTTCAGCTGTAAAATTTTGCAAAAAAAACGACATCCATATATAAATTTTTCGTCAAATTTATTGTTCTACATGTCTTTGATAAAAAAAAAATGTTTGGGCAAAAAAAAAATGGTTTGGGTAAAAGTTATAGCATTTACAAACTATGGTACAAAAATGTGAATTTCCGCTTTTTGAAACAGCTCTGACTTTCTGAGCACCTGTCATGATTCCTGAGGTTCTACAATGCCCAAACAGTAGAAAAACCCCACAAATGACCCCATTTCGGAAAGTAGACACCCTAAGGTATTCGCTGATGGGCATAGTGAGTTCATCGAACTTTTTATTTTTTGTCACAAGTTAGCGGAAAATGATGATGATTTATTTTTTATTTTTTTTTCTTACAAAGTCTCATATTCCACTAACTTGCGACAAAAAATAAAAAATTCTAGGAACTCACCATGCCCCTCACAGAATACCTTGGGTGTCTTCTTTCCAAAATGGGGTCACTTGTGGCGTAGTTATACTGCCCTGGCAATTTAGGGGCCCAAATGTGTGAGAAGAACTTTGCAATCAAAATGTGTAAAAAATGACCGGTGAAATCCAAAAGGTGCACTTTGGAATATGCGCCCCTTTGCCCACCTTGGCAGCAAAAAAGTGTCACACATCTGGTATCGTCGTACTCAGGAGAAGTTGGGGAATGTGTTTTGGGGTGTCATTTTACATATACCCATGCTGGGTGAGAAAAATATCTTGGTCAAATGCCAACTTTGTATAAAAAATTGGAAAAGTTGTCTTTTGCCAAGATATTTCTCTCACCCAGCATGGTTATATGTAAAATGACACCCCAAAACACATTCCCCAACTTCTCCTGAGTACGGCGATACCAGATGTGTCACACTTTTTTGCTGCCAAGGTGTGCAAAGGGGCGCATATTCCAAAGTGCACCTTTCGGATTTTGCAGGCCATTTTTTACACATTTTGATTGCAAAGTACTTCTCACACATTTGGGCCCCTAAATTGCCAGGGCAGTATAACTACGCCACAAGTGACCCCATTTTGGAAAGAAGACACCCCAAGGTATTCCGTGAGGGGCATGGCGAGTTCCTAGAATTTTTTATTTTTTGTCACAAGTTAGCGGAAAATGATGATTTTTTTTTTTTCTCTTTTTTCCTTACAAAGTCTCATATTCCACTAACTTGCGACAAAAAATAAAAAATTCTAGGAACTCGCCATGCCCCTCACGGAATACCTTGGGGTGTCTTCTTTCCAAAATGGGGTCACTTGTGGCGTAGTTATACTGCCCTGGCAATTTAGGGGCCCATATGTGTGAGAAGTACTTTGCAATCAAAATCTGTAAAAAATGACCGGTGAAATCCGAAAGGTGCACTTTGGAATATGTGCCCCTTTGCCCACCTTGGCAGCAAAAAAGTGTGACACATCTGGTATCGCCGTACTCAGGAGAAGTTGGGGAATGTGTTTTGGGGTGTCATTTTACATATAACCATGCTGGGTGAGAGAAATATCTTGGCAAAAGACAACTTTTCCAATTTTTTATACAAAGTTGGCATTTGACCAAGATATTTTTCTCACCCAGCATGGGTATATGTAAAATGACACCCCAAAACACATTCCCCAACTTCTCCTGAGTACGACGATACCAGATGTGTGACACTTTTTTGCTGCCAAGGTGGGCAAAGGGGCGCATATTCCAAAGTGCACCTTTTGGATTTCACCGGTCATTTTTTACACATTTTGATTGCAAAGTTCTTCTCACACATTTGGGCCCCTAAATTGCCAGGGCAGTATAACTACCCCACAAGTGACCCCATTTTGGAAAGAAGACACCCCAAGGTATTCCGTGAGGGGCATGGCGAGTTCCTATAATTTTTTATTTTTTGTCGCAAGTTAGTGGAATATGAGACTTTGTAAGGAAAAAAGAAAAAAAAAGAAAAATCATCATTTTCCGCTAAATTGTGACAAAAAATAAAAAATTCTAGGAACTCGCCGTGCCCCCCACGGAATACCTTGGGGTGTCTTCTTTCCAAAATGGGGTCACTTGTGGCGTAGTTATACTGCCCTGGCAATTTAGGGGCCCAAATGTGTAAGAAGTACCTTGCAATCAAAATGTGTAAAAAATGGCCTGCGAAATCCGAAAGGTGCCCCTTTGCCCACCTTGGCTGCAAAAAAGTGTCACACATGTGGTATCGCCGTACTCAGGAGAAGTTGGGCAATGTGTTTTGGGGGGTCATTTTACATATACCCATGCTGGGTGAGAGAAATATCTTGGCAAAAGACAACTTTTCCCATTTTTTTATACAAAGTTGGCATTTGACCAAGATATTTCTCTCACCCAGCATGGGTATATGTAAAATGACACCCCAAAACACATTGCCCAACTTCTCCTGAGTACGGCGATACCAGATGTGTGACACTTTTTTGCAGCCTAGATGCGCAAAGGGGCCCAAATTCCTTTTAGGAGGGCATTTTTAGACATTTGGATCCCAGACTTCTTCTCACACTTTCGGGCCCCTAAAAAGCCAGGGCAGTATAAATACCCCACATGTGACCCCACTTTGGAAAGAAGACACCCCAAGGTATTCAATGAGGGGCCTGGCGAGTTCCTAGAATATTTTTTTTTTTTGCATAAGTTAGCGGATATTGATTTTTTTTTGTTTTTTTCTCACAAAGTCTCACTTTCCGCTAACTTAGGACAAAAATTTCAATCTTTCATGGACTCAATATGCCCCTCACGGAATACCTTGGGGTGTCTTCTTTCCGAAATGGGGTCACATGTGGGGTATTTATACTGCCCTGGCTTTTTAGGGGCCCTAAAGCGTGAGAAGAAGTCTGGAATATAAATGTCTAAAATGTTTACGCATTTGGATTCCGTGAGGGGTATGGTGCGTCCATGTGAGATTTTATTTTTTGACACAAGTTAGTGAAATATGAGACTTTGTAAGAAAAAACAAAAACAAAAACAAACAAAAAATTTCCGCTAACTTGTGCCAAAAAAAATGTCTGAATGGAGCCTAACCAGGGGGGGGGGGGGGGTGATCAATGACAGGGGGGTGATCAATGACAGGGGGGTGATCACCCATATACACTCCCTGATCACCCCCCTGTCATTGATCACCCCCCCTGTAAGGCTCCATTCAGACATCCGCATGATTTTTTACGGATACATGTATCGGATCCACAGAACGCATGCGGACGTCTGAATGGAGCCTTACAGGGGGGTTATCAATGACAGGGGGTGATCAGGGTAATCAGGGTGATCACCCCCTGTCACTGATCACCCCCCCTGTAAGGCTCCATTCAGACGTCCGCATGATTTTTTACGGATCCATGGATACATGGATCGGATCCACAAAACGCATGCGGACATCTGAATGGAGCCTTACAGGGGGGTTATCAATGACAGGGGTGATCAGGGTAATCAGGGTGATCACCCCCCTGTCACTGATCACCCCCCCTGTAAGGCTCCATTCAGACGTCCGCATGATTTTTTACGGATCCATGGATACATGGATCGGATCCACAAAACGCATGCGGACGTCTGAATGGAGCCTTACAGGGGGGTTATCAATGAGAGGGGTGATCAGGGTAATTAGGGTGATCACCCCCCTGTCACTGATCACCCCCCCTGTAAGGCTCCATTCAGACATCCGCATGATTTTTTACGGATCCATGGATACATGGATCGGATCCACAGAACGCATGCGGACGTCTGAATGGAGCCTTACAGGGGGGTTATCAATGACAGGGGTGATCAGGGTAATCAGGGTGATCACCCCCCTGTCACTGATCACCCCCCCTGTAAGGCTCCATTCAGACGTCCGCATGATTTTTTACGGATCCATGGATACATGGATCGGATCCACAAAACGCATGCGGACGTCTGAATGGAGCCTTACAGGGGGGTTATCAATGACAGGGGTGATCAGGGTAATCAGGGTGATCACCCCCCTGTCACTGATCACCCCCCCTGTAAGGCTCCATTCAGACATCCGCATGATTTTTTACGTATCCATGGATACATGTATCGGATCCACAGAACGCATGCGGACGTCTGAATGGAGCCTTACAGGGGGGTTATCAATGACAGGGGTGATCAGGGTAATCAGGGTGATCACCCCCCTGTCACTGATCACCCCCCCTGTAAGGCTCCATTCAGACGTCCGCATGATTTTTTACGGATCCATGGATCGGATCCACAGAACGCATGCGGACGTCTGAATGGAGCCTTACAGGGGGGTTATCAATGACAGGGGGTGATCAGGGTAATCAGGGTGATCACCCCCCTGTCACTGATCACCCCCCCTGTAAGGCTCCATTCAGATGTCCGCATGATTTTTACGGATCCATGGATACATGGATCGGATCCGTAAAAATCATGCGGACGTCTGAATGGAGCCTGACAGGGGGGTGATCAATGACAGGGGGTGATCAGGGAGTGTATATGGGTGATCACCCGCCTGTCATTGATCACCCCCCTGTAAGGCTCCATTTAGACGTCCGTATGCGTTTTGCGGATCCGATCCATGTATCCATGGATCCGTAAAAATCATGCGGACGTCTGAATGGAGCCTTACAGGGGGGTGATCAATGACAGGGGTGTGATCAATGACAGGGGGTGATCAGGGAGTGTATATGGGTGATCACCCGCCTGTCATTGATCACCCCCCTGTAAGGCTCCATTTAGACGTCCGTATGCGTTTTGCGGATCCGATCCATGTATCCGTGGATCCGTAAAAATCATACGGACGTCTGAACGGAGCCTGACAGGGGGGTGATCAATGACAGGGCGGTGATCAATGACAGGGGGGTGATCAGGGAGTTTATATGGGGTGATCATGGGTGATCAGGGGTTTATAAGGGGTTAATAAGTGACGGGGGGGGGGGGGGTGTAGTGTAGTGTTTGGTGGGACTGTACTGACCTACCTGAGTCCTCTGGTGGTCGATCCTAACAAAAGGGACCACCAGAGGACCAGGTAGGAGGTATATTAGACGCTGTTATGAAAACAGCGTCTAATATACCTGTTAGGGGTTAAAAAATTCGGATCTCCAGCCTGCCAGCGAACGATCGCCGCTGGCAGGCTGGAGATCCACTCGCTTACCTTCCGTTCCTGTGAGAGCGCGCGCCTGTGCGCGCGCGTTCACAGGAAATCTCGCGTCTCGCGAGAAGACGCGTATATGCGTCCAGGAGGAATAAAGCAACCACCTCCCGGACGCATATACGCGTACAGCGGTCGGGAGGTGGTTAAACTTGCATTTCATTAGTGGTTGTAGCAGACTGCGTTTCAACTACAATGGATGTTTCATATGTACTGTTGAAATGGATTTACAATGTTAGGTTTATATACCTAATTAGTATGTAGGTTACATACTAATTAGGTAATTAAACCTAACATTGTAAATCCATTCAACAGTACATATGAAACATCCATTGTAGTTGAAACGCAGTCTGCTACAACCACTTAGCATTCGTCTACAACCACTTAGCATTCGTCTGGTTGGGCTACAATGGATGTCTCAAATGGATTGTTGATTATTAAATTACTTTGCAGACTGAGGGGAGGGGATGTAACCTGTAATCAGTCTGTGAAATGTATGAAATCATCTGGTGACATGATACATCTGTACCGCGCTGTGTGTATAACTATATATATATATACAATCTCAGCGAGGAAGAGATGTATGATGTAAGCGGATTATTTTGTACGTGTCACACCGGGTATTAGGTAATAATTTTTAAAGGGATGAAATACAGATGTAGTAGATTTAACACATATCCTTTAGGAGACGTGTTATTTAAACAAAAGGCAATTAAATGCGTTACACTATTTTTTAACAATGGCTTTTGTTTCTAGATAACGCAATGAGTTAAGAGGTTGTGTTTTATCCCAACTACATCTGTACAGAGCAGCATAACTGAATATATACATTACATAGTGTTGTAAAGAGAGATACAAAAGTCATGTAAATATTGTACCTGGACATAATCGTTCGCTCATCTCCTTTACAAGTTTGGGCCCAAACCTCTTCAGATCGCACCACTTCTTTTGCAGTTCCACATATTTATGCCACAAAGAAAACTTCATAAACAACTCCGCACGGATAGACCTTAGAATGGCCCGCTTCTCCACCCTCTTCTTGGTTAGGGCGTATCCCCTCACCAACAAACGCTGCAATATAAAGATGCAAGCATAGAATTCCAATTTTTTACATTCAAAATTTTAAAACATATGTCCTCAACAAACCTGCAAAAAGTAGTTATGTATTTAAAGGGGAAATATTAGATTGAATGTTACCGTTATAAGATCAGATTGTATTGCGATTCTATGTGTGTGGGGTCTGAGGGAGCAATCGGATATTGACCGGCTAAGCTGCGATGTACTTGTCTAGTCAAGTGACGGTACGGTATTGGGTGTACAGCTGGTTTGCATCACCGTGGTGCACCCTGGGTAACGCTAAATGAAACAGCAAATACGGTGAAACAAAGAAAGCTCATGTACATTAAATATAATCTATATATATATTGTGTGTGTGTGTATGGTATATAGTGTATGGTACCGTATATAGTGTGTAGTATATATTGAGTGACAGGAAAATGGACGTGCTATGTGCTGTGCATGTGATATAAATGTATCTGTTGTCCATACATACAGGCTACAAACATAGTGCTGTAAAGTAACAAGAATACTTTGTGCAGTGCACAAATCTGTATTATCTATTTTTAGCACATAAAAAAAATAAAAATAATTCATGACAAAAAAATCGTATCCATATTAAAAATATTCGTATTTACGAATGTTTTGCTAGACTCGAAAAATAAAATACATTTCATGAAAAAAAAATATTATAATTATTCTATTAAAAAAAGGCAAAGTAATATAATCGCATATCGAATTAAACTTAGCTGTCTCTCTCTATAGTAAACTTTCCCATATGATTGCTAGAATTCGCGAAGTTGATGTGAATAGGTAGCTAAAACGAAGATGGAGAATATCTTCGTTTTGTGGAATATGACGAATACATTTGTATATTCGTTTTGTGGAATATGACGAATACATTCGTCATATTCGCTAATTCTACCAAGCCATTGAAGCCAACCATAGAAAAACAGGACCAAGTTGAAATCGCAATTCGATTAATTTAAGTTATAATAATCGGATTGCGATTTAAACTTTGTACTTATATTCTTAATATTGCTATAACTTTGTCTTTTAGAATATTCGTAAAATACGAAGTTAGAGCAATATTACGAAATTTCGTAAATACACATATAGACTGTAATTTAGCTAATATACTGCTATAGTAATTTTTTTAACAAAACTTAAGTTCAGAAGAGGCAAAAAAAATTGAGAAAAAAAAATGATTATAGCAGTATATTAGCGAAATTACAATCTATATGTGTATTTTACGAAATTTTGTAATATTGCTCTAACTTCGTCTTTTAGAATATTCGTCATATTCTAAAAGACGAAGTTATAGCAATTACGAAATTTCGTAAAATACCGTTGCCTTATACTAGCACAGCTATATTCCATATTAGGCTAGAATATGGAGTATAGCAGTGCTAAGTTGAAATCTTCATGCGATTATTTCGTGTTATATTACTCGCATCGCAATTTCGGCTTTTGCAAATGTTCTTAATATTGCTCTAACTTCGTCTTTTAGAATATTACGAATATTCTAAAAGACGAAGTTAGAGCAATATTACGAAATTTAGTAAAATACACATAGATTGTATTTAAGCTAATATACTGCTATAGTAATATTTTTTAATAGTGTACATATTTTACAAAACTTAAGTTCAGAAGAGGCAAAAAAAAAATTTGAGAAAAAAAAGGGATTATAGCACTATATTAGCTAAATTACAATCTATATGTGTATTTTACGAAATTTCGTAATATTGCTCTAACTTCTTTTTAGAATATTCTAAAGAAGTTAGATCAGTATCACGAAATTTCGCAAAATACACATATTAGCCTAGCCATAGTCAATTAGCATAGGAACGTTGCCTTATACTATCAAGATAAATAATCGCAATACGCGAAAAATAAATCGCATATTATTCGCGATAATTGGAATTACGAATATTCGATTTCGACGAATATAACACGAATATTCATTCGAATATTCGCGAAATATCGCAAAATCGAATATGGCACCTCCCGCTCATCACTAGTGACAATTAACAAGGTTGCCCAAACTTTTGCATCCCACTGTAGGTCTCACTCCAAGTTTCTACAACTGTTAAGCCCATGGAAGAAATATAGAAATTCCTAAGTACGACACATGTTCCTAGGCTATACTATCTCACCCATATTGGCTTACTTATACACTCATAAACTCTCATATCTATCTGTTCGCACCTCACTAACAACAAAGCCACGTTAAGGACCTCAAAATATCACTGCCATTTTGGATGACATCAATGTGGTATCGTCAGCCGCATGGAATATCTGTGGTTGAACCTTATACTGATGTGGTTTGTCATGACAATGGAGTCTCCTACTCTAGAGAGGAGGCTAACCTTGGCCACTCACAATCCTCATCCTACCAGGATGAGACAAGTGATCTGAGTGTGATTTGCGATCCGAGTGCTGTTAGGAGGATGTTCTCAACCTCTGTTCGTTCGACATGGTTATTTATAGATTGACGTTCCCCACCAAAGCCAGCTCGGTTAAATATTTTTTCTGTATACTTTGACAACTTGGCTACGCTCCATGGTAGGGTCATATGAAAAGAATATGATCTTAACTTTTCGCTCTACGAATCCCAAATAGATGTAATTTGGTGGACAGTAGCTATATCTGTATGTTTTCTCTGTATCTGCAATTGTAAAACTTGCTTTCTGCTATACCTGTAGTATGTCAAAAGAAACTTATTCTATTATGGTGAAAATCAATAAACAGATATTTGTTAAATATATATATATATATATGTCTGCACTAGACAGAATGACAGTATTTCAAATGCCAGTAATTTAGAAATGCTGGCATTCAGAACTAGGGATCGCGGGTGGATAAGAAGGTACTTCTTCTTCCTCTCCAGCGTTTGGGATATGGAGAGCTGAACATTTTTGTGGGACATTGTGGAGGTGTTTGTGGGGTGCCAGATGACACTGTCACTCCAGAGGTGGATGAAGAGGACGCGACTACAGCAGTAGAGGAAGCAGGAGGAGCCAGAGACCTTTCTTGGTTTTTGAGGTGTCTACTCCACTGCAGCTCGTGCTTTTCACTTAAATGCCTGGTCATGCAGGTTGTGCTCAGGTTGAGAACGCTTATGCCTCGCTTCAGGCTCTGATTGCACAGTGTGCAAACCACTCATGTCGTGTCGTCAGCACCAGGGAACTCCTTGGAGCTGGCTTTGCTGTGCTCGGTCCCTTGCTGCAGTGGGCAGTAGCAGGTGTACTGTCTAGGGGACATCCGCTCCGCTTTAGCACCCTGCTCCCTCTTCTGCTGTGCTGATGGCTCTGTGCGACCACCGCCTATTCCTCCGAACTACATCGGTCACTGGCATGACCTTGATTCCATGTGGCGTCGAGGACCTCATCGTCCTCCACATCAGCTTCCACCCAGTCTTCACCCCTGACTGCCTTGTCGTTCTGCATACTTTCGAAAGCCCCAGCAGTTGGCACCTGTGTTTCGTCATCATACATCATGCTGCGATGGTCCTCCCTTGTACTCATCTTGAAAAATAAGTGGTTGGGCATTGGTGCACTCAATCTCTTCCACTTCTGGGGTAGGGCTAGGTGGATGGCCATGTGAAACCCTGCTAACCCTGCTCATCAAAAAGCATAAGAGACTGCTGCATGACTTGGGGCTCAGACTGCTTGGCTGATTTGCAAGGGGGTGAGGTGAAAGACTGATGGACATCGTCTGCAGGTGCCCACTGTGGTCTTTCAGCAGGAGACTGGGTGGGAGGCAATGTGAAGGAACTGGATCCACTGTCAGCAACCCAATCTACTTGTACTTTTTCAGACCTCACCAATCGTAGAGCCACATTAGACCCAACCAAATACCGCTGCAGGTTCTGTCGCCTACTCGCACCTGAGAAAGGGTTTCACTTGTGCGTGTAGCTGGCACAGATCGACCATGTCTTCTCACTGCAACAGGAGCTCCACCAGCAGCACCACGACCTGGGCCACGTCCCTTATTTGACGTTCTCCTCATAATTTTCAAATTTAGGATCATGCCCTAAAAGGGTGTTAAATTAGAATATTTCAAATGCCTGAATCAAACCCCTGTATGTAAAGGGTGTATCTCACACGGCCTTAACCAGACTAGTCCTCAATTAAACACATAAAATTAACATCAAATGCGTAAAAATAAAAAAATTAAAATCTTCATCTAGGAGGACGAGGTCCATAAGGAGTAGGAGGTTGAGGAGGCGGTGGATGTGGCGGTGTAGGTGGAAGCGGCGGTGGTGGAGGAGGTAGCCCACACTGGTTTTTGGTTTAAATATTTTTTTTTTTAAATTAGGGTACACCCCAAAACATTGGGAAATATAACCTGTGATAACTCCCTGCAGTCGTGCTAAACACACGTTCAGACAATAAACTGGCTGCAGGGCAGGCCAGCACCTCCAAGGCGTAAAGGGCAAGCTCAGGCCATGTGCCCAATTTGGAGACCCAGAAGTTGAAGGGGGCAGACCCGTCATTCAGTACGAGTAGGCGTATGCACACATACTGCTCCACCATGTTAGGGAAATGCTGCTTACTGGTAAGACGTTCCATATCAGCTGGTGGTGCTGGTTGTTGTGTCGTGCTGACAAAGCTTTCCACATTTTGGCCATGCTAACCCTACCTTCTGAGGTGATGGCGGTGCCCCAGCTGCGTTGGCGACTAGAGTTGAGCGAACACCTGGATGTTCGGGTTCGAGAAGTTCGGCCGAACTTCCCGGAAATGTTCGGGACCCGACCCGAACTTCGTCCCGAACCCGAACCCCATTGCAGTCAATGGGGACCCGAACTTTTCGGCACTAAAAAGGCTGTAAAACAGCCCAGGAAAGAGCTAGAGGGCTGCAAAAGGCAGCAATATGTAGGTAAATCCCCTGCAAACAAATGTGGATAGGGAAATGAATAAAAATAAAAATAAAATAAATAGAAATTTACCAATATCAATTGGAGAGAGGTCCCATAGCAGAGAATCTGGCTTCACGTCAGCAGAGAATCAGTCTGCATGTCATAGCAGAGAATCAGGCTTCACGTCAGCCTTCACTGTAACAGTCCATTGTCATATATTTAGGCCCAGGCACCCAGGCAGAGGAGAGAGGTCCCGTAACAGAGGATCTGGCTTCATGTCAGCAGAGAATCAGTCTGCATGTCATAGCAGAGAATCAGGCTTCACGTCAGCCACCACTGTAACAGTCCATTGTCATATATTTAGGCCCAGGCACCCAGGCAGAGGAGAGAGGTCCCGTAACAGAGAATCTGGCTTCATGTCAGCAGAGAATCAGTCTGCATGTCATAGCAGAGAATCAGGCTTCACGTCACCCAACATTGGAACAGTCCATTAACATATATTTAGGCAGCGGCACCCAGACAGAGGAGAGGTTCATTCAACTTTGGGTTGCCTCGCAATATAATGGTAAAATGAAAATAAAAATAGGATTGAATGAGGAAGTGCCCTGGAGTCCAATAATATATGGTTAAGGGGAGGTAGTTAATGTCTAATCTGCACAAGGGATGGACAGGTTCTGTGGGATCCATGCCTGGTTCATTTTTATGAACGTCAGCTTGTCCACATTGGCTGTGGATAGGCGGCTGCGTTTGTCTGTAATGACGCCCCCTGCCGTGCTGAATACACGTTCAGACAAAACGCTGGCCGCCGGGCAGGCCAGCACCTCCAAGGCATAAAAGGCTAGCTCTGGCCACGTGGACAATTTAGAGACCCAGAAGTTGAATGGGGCCGAACCATCAGTCAGTACGTGGAGGGGTGTGCACATGTACTGTTCCACCATGTTAGTGAAATGTTGCCTCCTGCTAACACGTTGCGTATCAGGTGGTGGTGCAGTTAGCTGTGGCGTGTTGACAAAACTTTTCCACATCTCTGCCATGCTAACCCTGCCCTCAGAGGAGCTGGCCGTGACACAGCTGCCTTGGCGACCTCTTGCTCCTCCTCTGCCTTGGCCTTGGGCTTCCACTTGTTCCCCTGTGACATTTGGGAATGCTCTCAGTAGCGCGTTTACCAACGTGCGCTTGTACTCGCGCATCTTCCTATAACGCTCCAGTGCAGGAAGTAAGGTGGGCACTTTGTCTTTGTACCGTGGATCCAGCAGGGTGGCAACCCAGTAGTCCGCACACGTTAAAATGTGGGCAACTCTGCTGTCGTTGCGCAGGCACTGCAGCATGTAGTCGCTCATGTGTGCCAGGCTGCCCAGGGGTAAGGACAAGCTGTCCTCTGTGGGAGGCGTATCGTCACCGTCCTGCGTTTCCCCCCAGCCATGCACCAGTGATGGGCCCGAGCTGCGTTGGGTGCCACCCCGCTGTGACCATGCTTCATCCTCATCCTCCTCCACCTCCTCCTCATCCTCGTCTTCCTCGTCCTCCAGTAGTGGGCCCTGGCTGGCCACATTTGTACCTGGCCTCTGCTGTTGCAAAAAACCTACCTCTGAGTCACTTCGAAGAGACTGGCCTGAAAGTGCTAAAAATTACCCCTCTTCCTCCTCCTCCTCCTCCTCCTGGGCCACCTCCTCTTCCATCATCGCCCTAAGTGTTTTCTCAAGGAGACATAGAAGTGGTATTGTAACGCTGATAACGGCGTCATCGCCACTGGCCATGTTGGAAGAGTACTCGAAACAGCGCAACAGGGCACACAGGTCTCGCATGGAGGCCCAGTCATTGGTGGTGAAGTGGTGCTGTTCCGCAGTGCGACTGACCCGTGCGTGCTGCAGCTGAAACTCCACTATGGCTGGTAAGCACCCGACTGTATAAGGAGGGTGATTAGGGACTGATGGTCCCCCCTCCCCTTTCCCCATTTAGGGCGTTAGGGAGCTGGCCCATTACATTAGTGCTTAAGAAGGTGGTTGTTTAGGGCCATGAAGGGTTAATGCACTGAGGAGCCTTCTTAGACAGGATGTGGGCGGTTCAGGGAATCCTGGAGATACATATACCCCCTCCCGATGCTGGCACTTCCTCTTGCCAGTGGAAGCAGATTGGCCCTCCCTCCCTCACTTTGTGGAGATCCTTGGGAGACAGATCAGGGTTCGGGGTTATGTTTGGCTATGGAGACTTGGTTATTCTGTTTTGTTTTTCTATTCTTAAGAATCCACGCAGGGAGTCCAGCATTTTGGACATCGCTCCGATGATTACGGCTTTGGAGAAAGACAAAATCAAGTTTATGAAGTCACAGCTGGCGGCATTTGAGTTCAGCAGAGATATGGTGGTGGCAGATGGCGTACTTGCCCGCTGGGAGTCCAGCGGTTGGCATACCGCTCTGATGATTACGGTTTAACTTGCCCGCTGGGAGTCCAGCGTTTGGCATACCGCTCCGTTATTATGGTTTATTAAGGTTTGCCGCTTTAATAAAGAAGCTGTGGCCGATCACCACCCAGCAATAAAAGTGACACAGTTGTCAGTGTTTTTGTTATGGGTCAAGGTTGGGTAAAGGGGCCAGGGGTGAGTAAATGGTGGTCCCCTTCCCCTTCTTCCCTAGATACCAGCAGTCCTACTGCTGCTCGCACAGTCTGTCCAGCATGTGCAAGGTGGAGTTCCACCTGGTGGGCACGTCGCATATGAGGCGGTGAGCGGGAAGGCCGAAGTTACGCTGTAGCGCAGACAGGCGAGCACCGGCAGGATGTGAACGCCGGAAGCACGAACAGACGGCCCGCACTTTATGCAGCAGCTCTGACATGTCGGGGTAGTTGTGAATGAACTTCTGCACCACCAAATTCAGCACATGTGCCAAGCAAGGGATGTGCGTCAAACCGGCTAGTCCCAGAGCTGCAACGAGATTTCGCCCATTATCGCACACCACCAGGCCGGGCTTGAGGCTCACCGGCAGCAACCACTCGCCGGTCTGTTGTTCTATACCATGCCACAACTCCTGTGCGGTGTGGGGCCTGTCCCCCAAACATATGAGTTTCAGGATGGCCTGCTGACGTTTACCCCGGGCTGTGCTGAAGTTGGTGGTGAAGGTGTGTGGCTGACTGAATGAGCAGGTGGAAGAAGAGGAGGAGGAAGCTGAGTAGGAGGAGGTGGCAACAGGAGGCAAAGAATGTTGCCCTGCGATCCTTGGCGGCGGAAGGACGTGCGCCAAACAGCTCTCCGCCTGGGGCCCAGCTGCCACTACATTTACCCAGTGTGCAGTTAGGGAGATATAGCGTCCCTGGCCATGCTTACTGGTCCACGTATCTGTGGTTAGGTGGACCTTGCCACAGATGGCGTTGCGCAGTGCACACTTGATTTTATCGGATACTTGGTTGTGCAGGGAAGGCACGGCTCTCTTGGAGAAGTAGTGCCGGCTGGGAACAACATACTGTGGGACAGCAAACGACATGAGCTGTTTGAAGCTGTCTGTGTCCACCAGCCTAAATGACAGCATTTCATAGGCCAGTAGTTTAGAAATGCTGGCATTCAGGGCCAGGGATCGAGGGTGGCTAGGTGGGAATTTACGCTTTCTCTCAAATGTTTGTGAGATGGAGAGCTGAACACTGCCGTGTGACATATTTGAGATGCTTGGTGACGGAGGTGGTGGTGTTGGTGGTACATCCCCTGTTTGCTGGGTGGCAGGTGCCAACGTTCCTCCAGAGGCGGAGGAAGAGGCCGAGGCGGCAGCAGCAGAAGAGGTAGCAGGGGGAGCCTGAGCGACTTCCTTGTTTTTAAGGTGTTTTCTCCACTGCAGTTCATGCTTTGCATGCAGGTGCCTGGTCATGCAGGTTGTGCTATGGTTCAGAACGTTGATGCCTCGCTTCAGGCTCTGATGGCACAGCGTGAAAAACACTTGGGTCTTGTCGTCAGCACATTGTTTGAAGAAGTGCCATGCCAGGGAACTCCTTGAAGCTGCCTTTGGGGTGCTCGGTCCCAGATGGCGGCGGTCAGTAGCAGGTGGAGTCTCTTGGCGGCGGATGTTCTGCTTTTGCCCACTGCTCCCTCTTTTGCTACGCTGTTGGCTCGGTCTCACCACTGCCTCTTCCTCCGAACTGTGAAAGTCAGTGGCACGACCTTCATTCCATGTGGGGTCTAGGACCTCATCGTCCCCTGCATCGTCTTCCACCCAGTCTTGATCCCTGACCTCCTGTTCAGTCTGCACACTGCAGAAAGACGCAGCAGTTGGCAACTGTGTTTCGTCATCATCAGAGACATGCTGAGATGGTATTCCCATGTCCTCATCATCAGGAAACATAAGTGGTTGTGCGTCAGTGCATTCTATGTCTTCCACCGCTGGGGAAGGGTTAGGTGGATGCCCTTGGGGAACCCTGCCAGCGGAGTCTTCAAACAGCATAAGAGACTGCTGCATAACTTGAGGCTCAGACAGTTTCCCTGGTATGCATGGGGGTGATGTGACAGACTGATGGGCTTGGTTTTCAGGCGCCATCTGTGCGCTTTCTGCATGAGACTGGGTGGGAGATAATGTGAACGTGCTGTCGGCCACCCAATTGACTAATGCCTGTACCTGCTCAGGCCTTACCATCCTTAGAACGGCATTGGGCCCCACCAAATATCGCTGTAAATTTCTTGCGGCTACTGGGACCTGAGGTAGTTGGTACACTAGGACGTGTGGCTGTGGCAGAACGGCCACGTCCTCTCCCAGCACCAGAGGGTCCACTAACACCACCACGACCATGTCCGCGTCCCTTACTAGATGTTTTCCTCATTGTTAACGTTCACCACATCAACAAAAATATTATTTGGCCCAATGTATTGAATTCAAATTCAGGCCTTTTTTTACAGACACCTAACACTATCTGGCTATCTATTTAGGTAGCGTATTACACTAATACAGGCACAGCAGTAACTACAGATTTAGCTGACTATAAATTTGAGGCCTATTATTTAGGCGCTGGGTGACAGGTATAGGTTTACAGACAGAATTAGACTGGGATATGCACGGTAGCGTGTGTGTGAAGTTATTGAGAATGACCCTATGTGCACCTTGAATCTTATATACCCTTTTAGGGATGTATTTAAAGTAGGCCTGATACAGCAGAAAC
This sequence comes from Bufo gargarizans, assembly GCF_014858855.1. Lineage (NCBI taxonomy): Eukaryota > Metazoa > Chordata > Amphibia > Anura > Bufonidae > Bufo > Bufo gargarizans. The sequence goes on along the minus strand of NC_058081.1, from coordinate 6,406,133 downwards.
CACTAAATTAAAGAATTGCTAAATTGGGAATTGTATTTCAACCCAGAACAAAAACTGTGCTTTGACAGACACTAAATAACTTGCCCAGCTACAGCAATAATGACAGATTTGGATGAATATAAATTTGAGGCCTATTATTTAGGCGCTGGGTGACAGGTATACGTTTACAGTCAGAATTAGACTGGGATATAGCCAAAAAACAACCACACTATTGAGGGTTAAATGCACTTGGTGACAGCTTGCCCCTGATGTAGTATATGGCCAAAAAATAACCACACTATTGATGGTTAAATGCACTTGGTGTGACAGCTCGACCCTGATGTAGGATATACAGTCATGTGAAAAAATTAGGACACCCTTTGAAAGCATGTGGTTTTTTGTAACATTTTTAATAAAAGGTTATTTCATCTCCGTTTCAACAATACAGAGAGATTAAAGTAATCCGACTAAACAAAGAAAACTGAAGAAAAGTCTTTTCAAGATCTTCTGTAAATGTCATTCTACAAAAATGCCTATTCTAACTGAGGAAAAAGATAGGACACCCTTGCCCCTAATAGCGAGTGTTACCTCCTTTGGCTGAAATAACTGCAGTGAGACGGTTCTTGTAGCCATCTACCAGTCTTCGACATCGGTCTGAGGAAATTTTACCCCACTCCTCAATGCAGAACTTTTTCAGCTGTGAGATGTTTGAGGGGTTTCTTGCACGTACAGCCCTTTTCAAGTCACCCCACAGCATCTCAATGGGATTCAAATCTGGACTTTGACTTGGCCATTCCAGGACTCTCCATTTCTTCTTTTTCAGCCAATCTTTGGTTGATTTACTAGTATGTTTTGGGTCATTGTCATGTTGCATGGTCCAGTTCCGCTTCAGCTTTAATTTTCTAACTGATGGTCTCACATGTTCTTCAAGCACCTTCTGATACACAGTAGAATTCATCGTGGATTCTATGATGGTGAGCTGACCAGGTCCTGCTGCAGCAAAGCAGCCCCAAACCATGACACTTCCACCTCCATGCTTCACAGTTGGTATGAGGTTCTTTTCTTGGAATGCTGTGTTTGGTTTACGCCAAACATGTCCTCTGCTGTTGTGTCCAAATAATTCAATTTTGGACTCATCTGTCCAAAGAACATTATTCCAGAAGTCCTGGTCTTTGTCAACTTTATCTCTGGCAAATGTCAGTCTGGCCTCGATGTTTCTCTTGGAAAGCAAAGGTTTCCTCCTTGCACACCTCCCATGCAAGTTAAACTTGTACAGTCTCTTTCTGATTGTAGAGGCATGTACTTCTACATCAACAGTAGCCAGAGCCTGCTGTAGTTCTCGAGATGACACTTTAGGGTTTTTGGAGACCTCTTTTAGCATCTTGCGGTCTGCTCTTGGGGTGAACTTGCTGGGGCGACCAGTCCTGGGCATGTTGGCAGTTGTTTTGAAAGCCCTCCACTTGTAGACTATCTTCCGGACAGTGGAATGGCTGATTTCAAAATCTTTTGAGATCTTTTTAAATCCCTTCCCAGACTCATAGGCTGCTACAATCTTTTTTCTGAAGTCCTCTGACAGCTCTTTTGCTCTCACCATGGTGCTCACTCTCACTTCAACAGTCAGGAGCACACCAAACTAAATGTCTGAGGTTTAAATAGGGCAAGCCTTATTCAACATGCAGAGTAACGATCTACTAATTATGTGCACCTGGTGTGATATACCTGTGTGAGATCTGAGCCAATTTAAGAGGGAATACATGTGAGGGTGTCCTATCTTTTTCCTCAGTTAGAATAGGCATTTTTGTAGAATGACATTTACAGAAGATCTTGAAAAGACTTTTCTTCAGTTTTCTTTGTTTAGTCGGATTACTTTAATCTCTCTGTATTGTTGAAACGGAGATGAAATAACCTTTTATTAAAAATGTTACAAAAAACCACATGCTTTCAAAGGGTGTCCTAATTTTTTCACATGACTGTAGCCAAAAAACAACCACACTATTGAGGGTTAAATGCACTTGGTGACAGCTTGCCCCTAATGTAGTATATGGCCAAAAAATAACCACACTATTGATGGTTAAATGTACTTGGTGGCAGCTTGTGCTGGCGCACCACAAGACACAAAATGGCCACCGATCACCCCAGACAAAAAGTGAATGAAAAATGGGCAGCCTAAAAACAGTGAGCAATTGAATAGCAGCAGTTCAATCATCCACAGCTGCAGATCGATCTCTGAATGAAGTCTTTTGGAGGAGTTAATCACTGCCTAATCTTGCCCTAACGTCGCAGCTGCAACCTCTCCCTACACTAATCCGAGAAGAGTGACGGGCGGCGCTAAGTGACTCCAGCTTAAATAGAGGCTGGGTCACATGCTGCACTGCACTGGCAATAGTAGGCATGGCTGTGATAGCCTCTTGGGGCAAGTAGTATGACACTTGTTGATTGGCTGCTTTGCAGCCCTTCAAAAAGCGCCAAGAAAGCGCTGAACACCGAACCCGGACTTTTACGAAAATGTCCGGGTTCGGGTCCGTGTCAGTTCGGGTTCGCTCATCCCTATTGGCGACCTCTTCCTCGTCCTCTGCCTTCGCCTTGTGCTTCCACTGTGCCCCCCCTGTCAGGTGGGAATGCCACCAGCAGCGTGTCTACCAGCGTGCGCTTGTACTCGCGCATCTTACGATCTTGCTCCAGTGACGGAAATAAGGATGGTATGTTGTCCTTGTAACGGGGATCCAGCAGCGTGGCTACCCAGTAACCAGCACAAGTTAGAATGTGTGCAACTCGGCGGTCGTTACAGAGACACTGCAGTATGTAATCGCTCATGTGTGCCAGGCTGCCCAGAGGCAACAAAAAGCTGTCCTCTGTGGGAGGTGTATCGTCTGTTTCCTCTCTATCCCCCCATCCACGCACCAGTGATGGCCATGAGCTGGTCTGGGTGACACCCTGCTGTGAAAATGGTTCCTCAATCTCCTCAATCTCCTCCTCCTAATCCTCCACCTTATCATCCTTCAGAACTGTAGCCCGGTTGGACAATTGTTTACCTGGCGTTTGTGTGTGCAGGAACCCACCTTCGGAGCAACTTGTGAATGACTGGCCGGAAACCCTACAAAATGATCCCTCTTCCTCCTCCACCTCCTCCTGTGCCACATACTCTTCCATCATCGCCAGCAGCATTTTTTCAAGGAGGCATAGAAGTGTGATAGTTATGCTGAGAACCTTTTTATCGGCACTGGCCATGTTGGTGGAGTACTCGAAACAGCGCAACAAGGAGCACAGGTCTGGCATGGAGGCCCAGTCATTGGTGGTGAAGTGGTTCTGTTACGCCGAGCGACTCGCCCGTGCGTCCTGCAGCTGAAACTCCACTATCGCCTGCTGCTGCTCCCACAGTCTGGCCAGAATGTGCAAGGTGGAGTTCCACCTTGTGGGCAAGTCGCATATGAGGCGGTGAGCGGGAAGGTCGAAGTTACGCTGCAGCGCTGACAGGCGAGCAGCAGCAGGGTGAAAACGCCAAAAGCGTGCACAGACGGCCCACACTTTATGCAGCAGCTCTGACATGTCAGGCTCATTTTTAAGGAATCTCTGCACCACCAAATTCAGCACATGCACCAGGCAAGGGATGTGCGTCAAACAGGCAAGTTTCAGAGCTGCTACGAAATTTCGCCCATTATTGCACACCACCAGGCAAGGCTTGAGGCTCACTGGCACCAACCACTCATCGGTCTGTTTTTCAAAGCTCCTGCGCGGTGTGGGGTTTGTCCTCCAAACAGATACGTTTTAAAACTGCCTGCTGTCGTTTACCCCTTGCTGTGCTGAAGTTGGTGGTGAAGGTGTTACGTTGACCGGATGAGGAGTTGGTAGAGGATGAGGAAGTAGAGTAGGAGGAGGAAGCAACAGGAGGCAAACTGAAGCGCCCTGCAATCCTCGGTGGTGGAAGAACATGCGCCAAACTGCTATCCGCCTCAGTCCCAGCCGCCACTGCATTTAACCAGTGTGCTGTTATGGTGATATAACGTCCCTGACTGTGCTTACTGGTCCACGTATCCGTAGTGAGGGGCATCTTGCTAGAGATGGCGTTGTGCAGTGCACACCTGATTTTGTCCCCCCACTTGGTTGTGCAGGGAAAGGGTGGCTCTCCTGGAAAAGTAGTGGCGGCTGGGCATGATGTACTGTGGGACAGCCACCACCATAAGGCCTTTAAAACTATCCGTCTCCCCCAGATTGCATTACAGCATGTCAAAGGCCAATAATTTAGAAATGCTGGCATTCAGGGCTTGGGATCGTGGGTGGGTAGGGGGGTACTTCCTCTTCCTCTCCAGCGTTTGGGAGATGGTGAGCTGAACGCTTCTGTGGGACATTGTGGAGATGCTTGGTGACCCAGGTGTTGGTGTTGCTGGCAGATCCTCTGTTTGCGGGGTGGCAGGTGGCACTGTCACTGCAGCAGAAGAGGAAGCAGGAGAAGCCAGAGACCTTTCTTGGTTTTTGAGGTGTCTACTCCACTGCAGCTCGTGCTTTGCACTTAAATGCCTGGTCATGCAGGTTGTGCTCAGGTTGAGAACGTTTATGCCTCGCTTTAGGCTCTGATTGCATAGCGTGCAAACCACTCGTGTCTTGTTGTCAGCACATTGTCTGAAGAACTGCCATGCCAGGGAACTCCTTGTAGCTGGCTTTGATGTGCTCAGTCCCTTGCTGCGGTGGGCAGTAGCAGGCGTACTGTGTAGAGGATGGCCGCTCCGCTTTTGCACCCTGCTCCCTCTTCTGCTGTGCTGGTGGCTCTGTGCGACCACCGCCTCTTCCTCCGAACTGCATAGGTCACTCGCATGACCTTGATTCCATGTGGGGTCGAGGACCTCATCGTCCTCCACATCATCTTCCACGCAGTCTTCACCCCTGCCTTCCTAGTCAGTCTGCACACTTTCGAAAGCCCCAGCAGTTGGCACATGTGTTTCGTCATCATCTGAGACGTGCTGCAATGGTCCTCCCATGTACTCATCTTGAAAGATAAGTGGTTGGGCATCGGTGCACTCAATCTCTTCAGGGCTAGGTGGATAGCCCTTGGAAACCCTGCTAACAGAGTCATCAAAAAGCATAAGAGACTGCTGCATGACTCGGGGCTCAGACTGCTTGGCTGATTTGCAAGTGGGTGAGGTGAAAGACTTTTGGAGGTGAATAGTGGTATTTCCTGTTTCTAGCAAACCCTTATGCTTTAAATATCACCAGAGGGACTATGATTGGGTTTTACATGAAGTGCACATCCAATGTGTTTTTAATTATTTATTCATAACTTGATCCACAATCTGTTTTGAACTATGCATTGTTTTATTCATTGAATTATTTATTTATATTGTGATCATCAAGCTTTTTGAACTATGTATCAACTTATTTATTTATTAATTAATTTATTGTTTACCTACAGTACATTTGGACAGCAAAATGACTTTACTCTCTCTCTATATATAGATATGTATACATATATAGGTATATACAATTTTTGCTCTCCATTTTTATTCATATTTATTATGTATCACTTCTCCTGTGAGGACCATTCTAATTGTTGGCTTGTTGCAACTTTTACTTTAGTTCTATTATAAAAAAAAAAATTCTGTACAATACTTTCTACTCTATACTACTTCTTTTTAGACTTGATAAAGCCCTGAAACGTGTTGTCTCCTAATAAACCTTACTCAACACCTGGTTGTGATCTTGCGCCTTGGGTCCATATGCTCACTTGACTTTCATGGTCCAGTAGAGCTTCAGTACAATGAAGTACAATGTGTCATGAGAACCAATCTTAGAATAGCTTGGATAAGTAAAAGCGAAAGTTACCACATAAAATGACACATGTCAGATTTGCAGAAATCTGCCTGGGATTTAAGGTGAAAAGTGGCCCGCTACTGAAGGGGTTAAAAATAAATAAATAAATAAAGAACCCCCCCCCCCCCCCAAAAACAAAAAAACAAAAAAAAAAACAACAGTGTTGGCTTCCCCCTCCGCCTCTTCCACCTACACGTCCACAGCCTCCTTAACTTAATACTCCACTTGGCGATTGCCCTTCTCTCACCCCCATTTTGCTTCCTTTCGCAGCCCTCTAGCTCTTTCTGTGGCTTTTTTTATAGCCATTTTACAGCCCCAAAGTTCTGGTCCCCATTGACTTCAATGGTGTTCATTGTCAAGTTCGGGTACCCAAACTGAACTTTGAAACAAAGTTCGGCCGAACCCAGCGAATCCGAACATCCACAGGTTCACTTAATTCTAATAATTTGGCCTCCCTTTCACCAGAAAGAAAGCAATTCCCCATTTTGCTTTGATAATAAGGATCTAAGTGAATGTCTAAACAGTATTAATCAGACTCCTTCATGTGAGTGATACGCCTAAGAATGAACAAGCATAGAACTTGTCAATCTGGCCAGTGTGCCCGAGGACCCAGTTCTTTTTGGTACCACAACCCACTGAGATAATTGGGTATCATTCTCATTCTCCTGCTCCTTCACGTTCTCCAGGGTCAGCTCCTGATCCTCCATGAGACATTCTTCTTGTGGGTCCCCAACAGTTACAGGCCAGACAGCACAATGTGTTACGTTTTTTTTTTTTTTTTCTGATGTTGTCCTGTTCTGAGATAAATATGAGAGGGATGACGTTCATGCTGCAGTCTTCCCTACTGACTAATGTTGTGCCCTCTTCAAGGAGCTTTAGCACAAGACAGGCATCTTGGATGAGCTGCCAATCCCTGACCTCGAAACAACACATGTTCCCTCTTGAGTCTGTCTGGTGCATGACAAAATCGTACACAGCTTTCCGCTGCTCATACAGATGCTCTAGCATGTGCAAAGTGAAATTACAGCGAGTTGGAAAATCACTGATCAAACAGTGTACAGGGTTGCCAACCGTCCGTAGATTTACAGACAGTCCGCAAAACCTGGGTAATTTTTCTTCAATATTCACGGCACATGTACCATAAATATTGTGGCCACCGTACATTATGTAGGCTGTAGGCTTCTTGCATGTCAGCTTGCATCCTGTGACTTCTCTGTCCATGCACAGGCGGCGCCTGCGTGAGCGGGATGACGTAATCTTGTGGTGCGGTGACAGGCTAGATGATGTGCGCCCTACACCTCGGACTGCGACATGGAGTAGGAATCAGGTACTTGTGATTCTTTCACCACACTCCCAGTAGCTCAAAAGTTTTCATGCACCAAGTTGACTGTGCCTTAAAAAACTTGGAAAATTCCATAAAATGATGTTATGGTTTAGCTTCTGAAAGGATAATTGATGTCACTTGAGTTATTTTGAGGTGCACCTGTGGCAATATATAAAGTTCAATTTAAATGCTTACATTTGTCCATGTTTGACATCATAGGAAGATCAGAAGAAATTAGTCAAGATCAAGACTTTGATTCATCATATTAGAAAGTAAAGTCCAGTTGACAGGACGCACAGGATTTCCTTAAGCAAGATGGTGGCCATCGCACTTTTTTTTTTTTACACTATTTCAGGCTAAATCAATTTGCTACCACGAAGCAGGAGGGAATTCGGCTTTGGGGAGAATCAAATTAATCCTGAAATACAGATCCACTGATCACTAGTGAGCGGCTCGGCATCAGAGATGAGCAAATCATTTCTAATTGAATCAAATTCCACCTGCAGCCAGGCAGTAGCGCAGGGTCAACACGTGAGGTGCACGGAGGACCGATGAGGAGCCAAATAATAAAACACAGTTTACTCACGGTTAGAAGGAAGCCTCCCTGGGCTGGCAGCACAGTGTTGAGGTGGACGGCACAAAATCCTCCAGGGAACACTCTGAGGTAGGAAGCATCGTCCAAGATGGTGGTTGAGGTGCCCTTGATGTTAGGGGTGCTTAGGGTGCTTGTTGCGGCTGAGTCCCTTGATGGATTTTGTCGTGACGCCAGTACCGTTAATAGTGGTACAACCAATAATGGTAATAATGAGGTAGACAGTGATAAAATGCAACTCACAACTTTTACTTTTGATGTCTTTGGTTGCAGCAGTACAAAAATGCAGTCTCTTGATGGTACAGAGTTCTGTTTCTAGGCTTTTCAGGTTTTTAGTTTTGGGAGCAGTGGGTTGGGTGTAACTGGTTCCTATTGATGTACTGGATCCTATTCCTTGTTCTTTCCCTACAAGCTGAATATTTAGACAGGAAAACTTAACTGTCTCTCAGAAGTATGGTGTAGCTGCCAGAAGCTATAAATACTCCTTCATGCAAAAGTGTCTGTGGCCCTCAATAATGGCTGTTATCACCGATGATTCCTTAGGAAAGCTGTTTTTTTTCCAGGGAGGCAAACTCTTCTCCTACTGGTCAGGGATGCAAGTCTATAGTCCGGCCACAGAAGGGAAACGCTCTTCTGCGCCTAACATCTTGGTATCACCTAATAGCGAAGTTGGCTCCACTCACTAATCTGTGTAATGAAGTCTTCACTCTACATTTTTCCCGACTAATCTGATCTGACCTTCTCAGATCTGCTCTCGTCTGAACTACATTTTCAACTGACTAACTAGGCCTGACCTAGGTATATATATAAGACCTGAACTTTATCCCCATCTAGTGGTGGGATGTATAAATTACACCTAATCTGCCTGTTAACAGGGATTTTGCAGATACATACATACAAAATCATACATTACAACCTAATACTGTAGGCAGGGTCAAAAGTCTTTTTAAGCAGTGCCCACACACACGTAGTGGGACGCTGCACACCCTTATATTGTAAGATTTCAAGTTGCATCTGAATCTGACAGAGAGAGAAACAAAACTAAAAAAGAGAGAATATGGATCCTATCAGACTAGTGCTATACAAAAATTTTCAGGGCAGTTTGAGCACTTTTGATTTGGGTAGAGTCAATTTTCACTCAAATCAAATCTGTTGAACAATTTACATTTTTAGTGATTTGCTCGTCTCTAAATGTGTATTAATGTTTATTACGGGATATGTGTTTATGTAATGTTTGCTGTACGGCTTTCTTAATGTCTTTATTCCTCAGACTGTATATAATGGGGTTAATAAATGGAGTAAATACAGTATACAGCAGAGAGAGGCTTTTACTACTGACCCAAGTTTGTTCTCTCTTAGGGAAAACATAAACACTAAATATAGTCCAGTAAAAAATGGAGACCACAATGAGGTGGGAGCTACAGGTGGAGAAGGCTTTCTGTCTACCAGTACTGGATGGGATCCTTAAAACTGATATAACAATGTAAATATAAGACACTACAATGATTGAAGTTGCGACCATTATAGATGGAGGTCCCAAAACAAAAATCTCCAAGTGAACAGAGAAAGTGTCAGAACAGGACACGTCTAGTAAGGGGACAAGGTCACAGAATAAATGGTCGATGATATTTGACCCACAAAATTTAAGTTTTGATGATGTTATTGTAATAATGAATGAAATAACATTTCCCATCCACCAACTAATAATGATTGATGTAACACAAAATCTATTTGTCATGACAGAGGAGTAACGGAGGGGATTACAGATGGCCACATATCTGTCATAAGACATCACAGCGAGAAGAAGACATTCAAATGCATCCGTGCTAACAAAAAAATAAAACTGAGTCATACAACCAATAAAACTGATGGTTCCTCCATTATTCAGTAGGATGTGGAGCAGGTTGGGGACAATATTTGTGGATAATAAGATGTCACTGATGGACAGTTGTGAGATGAAGAAGTACATTGGGGTGTAGAGGTTCTTCGTGGTGGACACCAGGATGATGATCAGGAGGTTTCCACATATTGTGGCAACAAAAACAACAAGGAACAGAAAAAATAGAAGATTTCTAAAAAGTTGACTGCTTTGAAATCCTAAGAGGAGAAACTCTGTGACCACAGTCAGATTTGTCTGCAAGTACAATAAGAAATTAAAGGAAACATCTAGTAACATTAAGCCAGGCTGTGCTTTTTTTTGTTTTGTTTTTTTGTTAAGACCAGATAAGTAGACATAAGACTATGACATCCACTAGATACGTGGCATAAACCATATGTTGGCAGCCTAAATCCCTCAGCCTTACAAATGGAGATTTCTGAGATGATACTACATTAGGGCAAAGGCAGAAAATGGTAATGCTGAGGTCAGTTATAGGCCACATGTCACAGCCTTTTGTGTGCGCTGTGACACTTATGCCACTCTTGCTGTTGCGTAAGGCAACATGTTGCTGTTTCAGCATGTGGAGGCAGTGTCTTGGCCTTTGTGGTGTGTGCCGTGACATGGTTACCTTGCATATTGTTGCCTGCGGCAACGTGTAGCCTTTTATGCTGGTGTGTGCACTGCCCCTTTCAGTTGTTTCCTCCTCTGTTCGGTGCTGGAGGGGTTAACCACCTTGTTGGGCGTGGTCACTAGGTGCTTCATCTTACCTTTGGCTAGAGTCCAGGAGTCAGTGGTACTCCAGCCATAGTGTGTGTTGGAGTTATGCTCCTGGTCTTCATGTTTCCATCTCCCAGAGTGAGGGCCTCCTAGCGGGACATCGAGATCTCCAGCCATGTCTTCCCTCCCTTACATGTGTTGTATGTTTGGTGTGGGGTTATGATTTGGTGTGCTGGATACCTGTGAGAGTTGCTGGTATGGTGTCCTATTTGGTGTTAGGACTCCGATAAGTACTCACGGGTTCCAGTCGTTGTGGCAGTTGCAGGTAGGTGTGTTGTCTTGTTTTCTTACCTGCCGTTTCTCTTGCTGCATATGGTCTTTTCCTTTCCCTGCTTCTAGGCCTTTTCAGACTGGGCAACTCTCCTCAGCTCCTTTGTTAGGGATTCTCAGGGCCTTAGGTATCCAGGGTATGAGCCGTCCTACCATCCAGGTCCGCTCATACGGTGAGGAGTTAGGGCTAGGTATAGGGACGCATTAGTCATCGTACGGTGGGGGGTTCCTCAACTCCCCACCGTGACACCACAGTGGTCACAAGTAGAGTTGAACGGACACCTGGATGTTTGGGTTCGAAGGGTTCGGCCAAACCTCACAAAAAAGTTTGAGTTCGGGACCCTAACTTGACCCGAACTTGACCCCCGAACCCGAACCCGAACCCCATTGAAGTCAATGGGGACCCGAACTTTTGAGCACTAAAATGGCTGTAAAAAAGTCATGGAAATGGCAGCAAAATGTGGTTAAGAGCATGGCAAGTGCTCTGCAAACAAATGCAGATAGGGAAATTACTTCAAATAGCATAAAATGCATTCAAATAAAAAATAATAAACTTGATCTAGGTGGTGTAGGTGGAAGCGGCAGTGAAGGATGAGGAGGAAGCCTACACCGCTTTTTGGCTTTATTTTTTTTTTTTTTTTTGTTTAAATTAGGGTACACCCCAAAACATAGGGAAATATAACCTGTTATAACCCCTTCCAGCCATGCTAAACAAACGTTCAGATAATACACTGGCTGCAGGGCAGGCCAGCACCTCCAAGGTGTAAAGGGCAAGCTCAGGCCAGGTGCCCAATTTGTAGACCCAGAAGTTGAAGGGGGAAGACCCATCTGTCAGTACGTGTAGGCGTGTGCACACATACTGCTCCACCACGTCACACGTCCCCGTGATGTCCACGATCCATTTGGATATCTGCTCTATTAACTTTCTATGTTCTTTTCTGCGCCTGTCATGTTGATAACGGTTAGCGGCGAATCAGGGTTTCACGCCAGAGAGGGAGCGTGAGAAAGGGAGACCACATCCAAGGGAAGTCAATGGCTGCAATGTGATCAAGCTGATATGTGGGACAAATTATTAAAGCAGAAGGATCAAATGAAAGGGCCAACTAAAGACGAATTTTAGAAATTTAAGTTCTTTTCACCATTGCAGAGCAGGGGTTTTTCATTGCCAGAAATTGGTTAATGTCACCCACCAATGGAACAGATGATTTAAAAAAAAATTGGGTCCCTGTTACCTATCCAGAGAATGGGTTTATTCACGGCAAAATGGTAAAATGTCACCTAAGAATGTACCTGAAAAATGTGTGAAAGTTATGAACCTGTCTACTAGGTAGATAAGTGGTCTTTTACAGTAAAAAATTGGTGAATGTCACCCTACTATGTAACATAAAAAAATGTTAAATGTATTAACCTGTCAACTAGATAGAACAGGGGTATATCACACCCAAAAATTGGTGAATGTCACCCGACAATGTAACAGACAAATTAGTGAAATTTGTTTACCTGTCTACTAGGTAGAGCAGAGGTATATCACAGTTAAAAATTGGTGAATAACACCCGAAAATGTAACAAACAAATTAGTATAATGACTAAAAATAAATTAAAATATGTACAAATGAAAAACTAATAATCTTGATGTATGAGGTCCATACGGACTAGGAGGTTGAGGAGGCGGTGGACATAGCAGTGTAGGTGGAAGCGGCGGTGGAGGAGAATGAGGTAGCCAACACTGGTTTTTGGTTAAAAAAAATATATTTTATTTTATTAAATTAGGGTACGCTCCAAAAGAGTGGGAAATATCAAAAATACAACGTTGAGCAATTGCGCTGTAGTATAACAATGGCTATTTAAGGCCGGTATGCATGTCTATTCTGCACAAGGTATGGACAAGTCCTGTGGGATCCATGCCTGGTTCATTTTAATGAACGTGAGCTTGTCCACATTGGCTGTGGACAGGAGGTTTGGGTGCCACCCTGCTGTAAACACTGTTCCTCCTCCTCCATCTCGTCCTCCTCATTCTCCACCTCGTCATCCTCCAAAACTGTGCCCCGGCTGGACAATTGTGTACCTGGCGTTTGTGGGTGCAGGAACCCACCCTCGGAGCCACTTGTGAATGAATGGCCTGAAACCCTATGAAACGATCCCTCCTGCTCCTGTGCCACATACTCTTCCATCATCGCCCGAAGCATTTTTTCAAGGAGGCATAGAAGTGGCATAGTAACCATCGGCCATGTTGGTGGAGAACTCGAAACAGCACAACATGGCACACAGGTCTCGCATGGAGGCCCAGAAATTGGTGGTGATGTGGTGCTGTTCCGCAGAGCGACTCACCCGTGCGTGCTGCAGCTGAAACTCCACTATCACCTGCTGCTGCTCGCACAGTCTGGCCAGCATGTTCAAGGTGGATTGTTGTGGGCACGTCGCATATGAGGCGCTGAGCGGGAAGGTCGAAGTTACGTTTCAGCGCTGACAGGCGAGCATCAGCAGGGCGAGAATGCCGAAAGCGCGCACAGACGGCCCGCACTTTCTGCAGCAGCTCTGACATTTTGGGGTAATTTTTAAGTAACCTCTGCACCACCAAATTCAGCACATGCGCCAGACAAGGGATGTGCATCAAACCGGCTAATCCCAGAGCTGATACAAGATTTTGCCCATTATCGCACACCACCAGGCAAGGCTTGAGGCTGACTGGCACTAACCACTCATCGGTCTGTTGTTCAAGGCCCGTCCACAGCTCCTGCGCGGTGTGGTTTTAGTCCCCCATACAGATAAGTTTTAAAACTGCCTGTTGTTGTTTACCCCTGGCTGTGCTAAAGTTGGTGGTGAAGGTGTTACGCTGACCGGATGAGGAGCCGGTAGAGGATGATGAAGCGGAGTAGGAGGAGGAAGCAACAGGAGGCAAACTGAGACGCCCTGCAATCCTCGGTGGTGGAAGGACATGTGTGCGCTAAACTGCTATCCGCCTCAGGCCCAGCCGCAACTGCATTTACCCAGTGTCCTGTTAAGGATATATAGTGTCCTTGACTATGCTTACTAGTCCACGTATCCAAAGTTACGTGGACCTTGTCACAGATGGCGTTGCGCAGTGCACACCTGATTTTGCCCCCACTTGGTTATGCAGGGAAGCGATGGCTCTCCTGGAATAGTAGTGGTGGCTGGGCACGACGTACTGTGGGACAGCCACCACCATAAGGCTTTTAAAACTCTGCATCTCCACAAGATGGAATGACAGCATTTCAAAGGCCAGTAATTTTTAAATGCTGGCATTCAGAGCTAGGGATCGCAGGTGGGTCGGGGGGTACTTCCTCTTCCGCTCTAGTGTTTGGGAGATGGAAAGCTAAATGCTTCTGTGGGACATTGTGGAGATGCTTGGTGTGACCCAGGTGGTGGTGTTACTGGCAAATCCTCTGTTTGTGGGGTGGCAGGTGCCACTGTCACTCCAGAGGTAGATGAAGAGGCCGAGACTGCAGCAGAAGAGGAAGCAGAAGGAGTCAGAGATAGGGATGAGCGAACTCGAACTGTATAGTTCGGGTTCGTACCGAATTTTGGGGTGTCCGTGACATGGACCCGAACCCGGACATTTTCGTAAAAGTCTGGGTTAGGGTTCGGTGTTCGTCGCTTTCTTGGCGCTTTTGTGACGCTTTCTTGGCGCTTTTTGAAAGGCTGCAAAGCAGCCAATCAACAAGCGTCATACTACTTGCCCCAAGAGGCCGTCACAGCCATGCCTACTATTGGCATGGCTGTGATTGGCCAGAGCACCATGTGACCCAGCCTCTATTTAAGCTGGAGTCACATAGCGCCGCCCGTCACTCTGCTCTGATTAGCGTAGGGAGAGGTTGCGGCTGCGACAGTAGGGCGAGATTAGGCAGATTAACTCCTCCAAAGGACTTGATTAATCGATCGATCTGCAGCTGTGCATCATTGAGCTGCTGAAATTCAATTGCTCACTGTTTTTAGGCTGCCCAGACCGTTTGTCAGTCACTTTTTTCTGGGGTGATCGGCGGCCATTTTGTGTCTTGTGCGGTGCTGCGACCAAGTGCATTTAACCCTCAATGGTGTCGTTGTTTTTTGGCTAAAGCCTACATCAGGGTGAAGCTGTCACACCAAGTGCATTTAACCAGCAATAGTCTGTTTATTTTTTGGCCATATACTACATCAGGGGCAAGCTGCGCCTGTCACCAAGTGCATTTAACCCTCAGTAGTGTGGTTGGTCAAGCTGTCACACCAAGTGCATTTAACCAGCAATAGTCTGTTAATTTTTTGGCCATATACTACATCAGGGGCAAGCTGCGCCCGTCACCAAGTGCATTTAACCCTCAGTAGTGTGGTTGGTCAAGCTGTCACACCAAGTGCATTTAACCAGCAATAGTCTGTTCATTTTTTGGCCATATACTACATCAGGGGCAAGCTGCGCCCGTCACCAAGTGCATTTAACCCTCAATGGTGTGGTTGTTTTTTGGCTAAAGCCTACATCAGGGTGAAGCTGTCACACCAAGTGCATTTAACCAGCAATAGTCTGTTCATTTTTTGGCCATATACTACATCAGGGGCAAGCTGCGCCCGTCACCAAGTGCATTTAACCCTCAGTAGTGTGGTTGGTCAAGCTGTCACACCAAGTGCATTTAACCAGCAATAGTGTGGTTATTTTTTGGCCATATCCCAGTCTAATTCTGTCACTAAATCCATACCGGTCACCCAGCGCCTAAATACTAGGCCTCAAATTTATATCCCGCTAAATCTGTCGTTACCGCTGTACTGTTGTGGCTGGGCAAGTTATTTAGTGTCCGTCAAAGCACATTTTTTGTTCTGGGTTGAAATACAATTCCCAATTTAGCAATTTCATAATTTAGTGGTTTCTGCTGTATCAGAGCTATTTGAAATCTATCCCTAAAAGGGTATATAATATTCAAGGTGCACATAGGTTCATTCAGAATAACTTCACACACACGCTACTGTGCATTTCCAAGTCTAATTCTGTCACTAAATCCATACCGGTCACCCAGCGCCTAAATACTAGGCCTCAAATTTATATCCCGCTGAATTTGAATACAATACATTGGGCCAAATAATATTTTTGTTGTTGTGGTGAACCATAACAATGAGGAAAACATCTAGCAAGGGACGCGGACGTGGACATGGTCGTGGTGGTGTTAGTGGACCCTGTGGTGCTGGGAGAGGACGTGGCCGTTCTGCCACATCCACACGTCCTAGTGTACCAACTACCTCAGGTCCCAGTAGCCGCCAGAATTTACAGCGATATATGGTGGGGCCCAATGCCGTTCTAAGGATGGTAAGGCCTGAGCAGGTACAGGCATTAGTCAATTGGGTGGCCGACAGTGGATCCAGCACGTTCACATTATCTCCCACCCAGTCTTCTGCAGAAAGCGCACAGATGGCGCCTGAAAACCAACCCCATCAGTCTGTCACATCACCCCCATGCATACCAGGGAAACTGTCTTAGCTTCAAGTTATGCAGCAGTCTCTTATGCTGTTTGAAGACTCCGCTGGCAGGGTTTCCCAAGGGCATCCACCTAGCCCTTCCCCAGCGGTGGAAGACATAGAATGCACTGACGCACAACCACTTATGTTTCCTGATGATGAGGACATGGGAATACCACCTCAGCACGTCTCTGATGATGACGAAACACAGGTGCCAACTGCTGCGTCTTTCTGCAGTGTGCAGACTGAACAGGAGGTCAGGGATCAAGACTGGGTGGAAGACGATGCAGGGGATGATGAGGTCCTAGACCCCACATGGAATGAAGGTCGTGCCACTGACTTTCACAGTTCGGAGGAAGAGGCAGTGGTGAGACCGAGCCAACAGCGTAGCAAAAGAGGGAGCAGTGGGCAAAAGCAGAACACCCGCCGCCAAGAGACTCCTCCTGCTACTGACCGCCGCCATCTGGGACCGAGCACCCCAAAGGCAGCTTCAAGGAGTTCCCTGGCATGGCACTTCTTCAAACAATGTGCTGACGACAAGACCCGAGTGGTTTGCACGCTATGCCATCAGAGCCTGAAGCGAGGCATTAACGTTCTGAACCTGAGCACAACCTGCATGACCAGGCACCTGCATGCAAAGCATGAACTGCAGTGGAGTAAACACCTTAAAACCAAGGAAGTCACTCAGGCTCCCCCTGCTACCTCTTCTGCTGCTGCCGCCTCGGCCTCTTCTGCTGCTGCCGCCTCGGCCTCTTCCTGTGCCTCTGGAGGAACGTTGGCACCTGCCGCCCAGCAAACAGGGGATGTACCACCAACACCACCACCACCTCCATCACCAAGCGTCTCAACCATGTCACACGGCAGCGTTCAGCTCTCCATCTCACAAACATTTGAGAGAAAGCGTAAATTCCCACCTAGCCACCCTCGATCCCTGGCCCTGAATGCCAGCATTTCTAAACTACTGGCCTATGAAATGCTGTCATTTAGGCTGGTGGACACAGACAGCTTCAAACAGCTCATGTCGCTTGCTGTCCCACAGTATGTTGTTCCCAGCCGCCACTACTTCTCCAAGAGAGCCGTGCCTTGCCTGCACAACCAAGTATCCGATAAAATCAAGTGTGCACTGCGCAACGCCATCTGTGGCAAGGTCCACCTAACCACAGATACGTGGACCAGTAAGCACGGCCAGGGACGCTATATCTCCCTAACTGCACACTGGGTAAATGTAGTGGCAGCTGGGCCCCAGGCGGAGAGCTGTTTAGCGCACGTCCTTCCGCCGCCAAGGATCGCAGGGCAACATTCTTTGCCTCCTGTTGCCATCTCCTCCTTCTCGGCTTCCTCCTCCTCTTCTTCCACCTGCTCATCCAGTCAGCCACACACCTTCACCACCAACTTCAGCACAGCCCGGGGTAAACGTCAGCAGGCCATTCTGAAACTCATATGTTTGAGGGACAGGCCCCACACCGCACAGGAGTTGTGGCGGGGTATAGAACAACAGACCGACGAGTGGTTGCTGCCGGTGAGCCTCAAGCCCGGCCTGGTGGTGTGTGATAATGGGCGAAATCTCGTTGAAGCTCTGGGACTAGCCAATTTGACGCACATCCCTTGCTTAGCGAATGTGCTGAATTTGGTGGTGCAGAAGTTCATTCACAACTACCCCGACATGTCAGAGCTGCTGCATAAAGTGCGGGCCGTCTGTTCGCGCTTCCGGCGTTCACATCCTACTGCTGCTCGCCTGTCTGCGCTACAGCGTAACTTCGGCCTTCCCGCTCACCGCCTCATATGCGACGTGCCCACCAGGTGGAACTCCACCTTGCACATGCTGGACAGACTGTGCGAGCAGCAGCAGGCCATAGTGGAGTTTCAGCTGCAGCACGCACGGGTCAGTCGCACTAAAGAACAGCACCACTTCACCACCAATGACTGGGCCTCCATGCGAGACCTGTGTGCCCTGTTGCGCTGTTTCGAGTACTCCACCAACATGGCCAGTGGCGATGACGCCGTTATCAGCGTTACAATACCACTTCTATGTCTCCTTGAGAAAACACTTAGGGCGATAATGGAAGAGGAGGTGGCCCAGGAGGAGGAGGAGGAGGAAGAGGGGTCATTTTTAGCACTTTCAGGCCAGTCTCTTCGAAGTGACTCAGAGGGAGGTTTTTGGCAACAGCAGAGGCCAGGTACAAATGTGGCCAGACAGGGCCCACTACTGGAGGACGAGGAGGACGAGGATGAGGAGGAGGTGGAGGAGGATGAGGATGAAGCATGGTCACAGCGGGGTGGCACCCAACGCAGCTCGGGTCCATCACTGGTGCGTGGCTGGGGGGAAAGGCAGGACAATGACGATACGCCTCCCACAGAGGACAGCTTGTCCTTACCCCTGGGCAGCCTGGCACACATGAGCGACTACATGCTGCAGTGCCTGCGCAACGACAGCAGAGTTGCCCACATTTTAACCTGTGCGGACTACTGGGTTGCCACCCTGCTGGATCCACGCTACAAAGACAATGTGCCCACCTTACTTCCTGCACTGGAGCGTGATAGGAAGATGCGCGAGTACAAGCGCACGTTGGTAGACGCGCTACTGAGAGCATTCCCAAATGTCACAGGGGAACAAGTGGAAGCCCAAGGCCAAGGCAGAGGAGGAGCAAGAGGTCGCCAAGGCAGCTGTGTCACGGCCAGCTCCTCTGAGGGCAGGGTTAGCATGGCAGAGATGTGGAAAACTTTTGTCAACACGCCACAGCTAACTGCACCACCACCTGATACGCAACGTGTTAGCAGGAGGCAACATTTCACTAACATGGTGGAACAGTACGTGTGCACACCCCTCCACGTACTGACTGATGGTTCGGCCCCATTCAACTTCTGGGTCTCTAAATTGTCCACGTGGCCAGAGATAGCCTTTTATGCCTTGGAGGTGCTGGCCTGCCCGGCGGCCAGCGTTTTGTCTGAACGTGTATTCAGCACGGCAGGGGGCGTCACTACAGACAAACGCAGCCGCCTGTCTACAGCCAATGTGGACAAGCTGACGATCATAAAAATGAACCAGGCATGGATCCCACAGGACCTGTCCGTCCCTTGTCCAGATTAGACATTAAATACCTCCCCTTAACCATATATTATTGGACTCCAGGGCACTTCCTCATTCAATCCTATTTTTATTTTCATTTTACCATTATATTGCGAGGCTACCCAAAGTTGAATGAACCTCTCCTCTGTCTGGGTGCCGGGGCCTAAATATATGCCAATGGACTGTTCCAATGTTGGGTGACGTGAAGCCTGATTCTCTGCTATGACATGAAGACTGATTCTCTGCTATGACATGAAGACTGATTCTCTGCTGACATGAAGCCAGATTGTCTGTTACGGGACCTCTATCCTCTGCCTGGGTGCTGGGCCTAAATTTATGACAATGGACTGTTGCAGTGGTGGCTGACGTGAAGCCTGATTCTCTGCTATGACATGCAGACTGATTCCCTGCTGACATGAAGCCAGATCCTCTGTTACGGGACCTCTCTCCTCTGCCTGGGTGCTGGGCCTAAATTTATGAAAATGGACTGTTGCAGTGGTGGGTGACGTAAAGCCTGATTCTCTGCTATGATATGAAGACTGATTCTCTGCTGACATGAAGCCAGATCCTCTGTTACGGGACCTCTCTCCTCTGCCTGGGTGCTGGGCCTAAATATCTGATAATGGACTGTTGCATTGGTGGCTGACGTGAAGCCTGATTCTCTGCTATGACATGCAGACTAATTCTCTGCTGACATGAAGCCAGATTGTCTGTTACGGGACCTCTCTCCTCTGCCTGGGTGCTGGGCCTAAATTTATGAAAATGGACTGTTGCAGTGGTGGGTGACGTGAAGCCTGATTCTCTGCTATGATATGAAGACTGATTCTCTGCTGACATGAAGCCAGATCCTCTGTTACGGGACCTCTCTCCTCTGCCTGGGTGCTGGGCCTAAATATCTGACAATGGACTGTTGCATTGGTGGCTGACGTGAAGCCTGATTCTCTGCTATGACATGCAGACTAATTCTCTGCTGACATGAAGCCAGATTGTCTGTTACGGGACCTCTCTCCTCTGCCTGGGTGCTGGGCCTAAATATATGAAAATGGACTCTTACAGTGGTGGGTGACGTGAAGCCTGATTCTCTGCTATGACATGAAGACTGATTCTCTGCTGACATGAAGCCAGATTGTCTGTTACGGGACCTCTCTCCTCTGCCTGGGTGCTGGGCCTAAATTTATGAAAATGGACTGTTGCAGTGGTGGGTGACGTGAAGCCTGATTCTCTGCTATGATATGAAGACTTATTCTCTGCTGACATGAAGCCAGATTGTCTGTTACGGAACCTCTCGCCTCTGCCTGGGTGCTGGGCCTAAATATCTGACAATGGACTGTTGCATTGGTGGCTGACGTGAAGCCTGATTCTCTGCTATGACATGCATACTAATTCTCTGCTGACATGAAGCCAGATTGTCTGTTACGGGACCTCTCTCCTCTGCCTGGGTGCTGGGCCTAAATTTATGAAAATGGACTGTTGCAGTGGTGGGTGACGTGAAGCCTGATTCTCTGCTATGACATGAAGACTGATTCTCTGCTGACATGAAGCCAGATTGTCTGTTACGGGACCTCTCTCCTCTGCCTGGGTGCCGGGGCCTAAATATCTGAAAATGGACTGTTCCAGTGGTGGGTGACGGGAAGCCAGATTCTCTGCTATGGGACCTCTCTCCAATTGATTTTGGTTAATTTTTATTTATTTAATTTTTATTTTAATTCATTTCCCTATCCACATTTGTTTGCAGGGGATTTACCTACATGTTGCTGCCTTTTGCAGCCCTCTAGCCCTTTCCTGGGCTGTTTTACAGCCGTTTTAGTGCCGAAAAGTTCGGGTCCCCATTGACTTCAATGGGGTTGGGGACGAAGTTCGGATCGGGTTCGGATCCCGAACCCGAACATTTTCGGGAAGTTCGGCCAAACTTCTCGAACCCGAACATCCAGGTGTTCGCTCAACTCTAGTCAGAGACCTTTCTTTGTTTTTGAGGTGTCTACTCCACTGCAGCTCGTGCTTTGCACTTACAAACTGTATTCCAAAAAAGTTGGGACACTAAACAAATTGTGAATAAAAACTGAATGCAATGATGTGGAGATGGCAAATGTCAATATTTTATTTGTAATAGAACGTAGATGACAGATCAAACGTTTAATCCGAGTAAATGTATAATTTTAAAGGAAAAATACGTTGATTCAAATTTTCACAGTGTAAACAAATCCCCAAAAAGTTGGGACAAGTAGCAATAAGAGGCTGGAAAAAGTAAATTTGAGCATAACGAAGAGCTGGAAGACCAATTAACACTAATTAGGTCAATTGGCAACATGATTGGGTATAAAAAGAGCTTCTCAGAGTGGCAGTGTCTCTCAGAAGCCAAGATGGGTAGAGGATCACCAATTCCCACAATGTTGCGCAGAAAGATAGTGGAGCAATATCAGAAAGGTATTACCCAGCGAAAAATTGCAAAGACTTTGCATCTATTATCATCAACTGTGCATAACATCATCCGAAGATTCAGAGAATCTGTAACAATCTCTGTGCGTAAGGGTCAAGGCCTTAAAACCATACTTGATGCCCGTGATCTCCGGGCCCTTAAACGACACTGCACCACAAACAGGACTGCTACTGTAAAGGAAATCACAGAATGGGCTCAGGAATACTTCCAGAAACCATTGTCAGTGAACACAATCCACCGTGCCATCCGCCGTTGCCAGCTGAAACTCTACAGTGCAAAGAAGAAGCCATTTCTAAGCAAGATCCACAAGCTCAGGCGTTTTCACTGGGCCAGGGATCATTTAAAATGAAGTGTGGCAAAATGGAAGACTGTTCTGTGGTCAGACGATTCACGATTCAAAGTTCTTTTTGGAAATCTGGGACGCCATGTCATCCGGACCAAAGAGGACAAGGACAACCCAAGTTGTTATCAACGCTCAGTTCAGAAGCCTGCATCTCTGATGGTATGGGGTTGCATGAGTGCGTGTGGCATGGGCAGCTTGCATGTCTAGAAAGGCACCATCAATGCAGAAAATATATTCAGGTTCTAGAACAACATATGCTCCCATCCAGACGTCATCTCTTTCAAGGAAGACCCTGCATTTTTCAACAAGATAATGCCAGACCACATTCTGCATCAATCACAACATCATGGCTGCGTAGGAGAAGGATCTGGGTACTGAAATGGCCAGTCCACAGTCCAGATCTTTCACCTATAGAGAACATTTGGCGCATCATAAAGAGGAAGGTGCAACAAAGAAGGCCCAAGACGATTGAACAGTTAGAGGCCTGTATTAGACAAGAATGGGAGAGCATTCCTATTTCTAAACTTGAGAAACTGGTCTCCTCGGTCCCCAGACGTCTGTTGAGTGTTGTAAGAAGAAGGGGAGATGCCACACAGTGGTGAAAATGGCCTTGTCCCAACTTTTTGGGGATTTGTTGACACCATGAAATTCTGATTCAACATATTTTTCCCTTAAAATGGTACATTTTCTCAGTTTAAACTTTTGTTCCGTGATTTATGTTCTATTCTGAATAAAATATTAGAAGTTGGCACCTCCACATCATTGCATTCAGTTTTTATTCACGATTTGTATAGTGTCCCAACTTTTTTGGAATCCGGTTTGTAGATGCCTGGTCATGCAGGTTGTGCTCAGGTTGAGAACATTTATGCCTCGCTTCTGGCTCTGATTGTACAGCGTGCAAACCACTTGTGTTTTGTCGTCAGCACATTGTCTGAAGAACTGCCACACCAGGGATCTCCTTGGAGCTGCGTTTGGTGTGCCTGGCGGGCTTTGGTGTGCTGGTGATGTTAGATCGCTGAAATTGTGGTAACTGGAATTTGGGTCTGGGATTTAGGAGTGACTGAAGAGTTTGGGTGGGAAGGTCACTCCCATACTCCATCTCATGTGTTACCACCTCACCCAGCTGGAAGCTAATTTAAAAGACACACTGTCAGTGTGTGTTTGGTGTTGGTCTGCAGAGGACTTGGGGGCATTCCTCTCTGCTGAGGCGGAGAGAAGTTTGGCGCATGTCCTTCCACCACCGTGGATTGCAGGGCGCTTCTCTTTGCCTCCTGTTGCTTCCTCCTCCTACTCCACTTCCTCATCCTCTACCAGCTCCTCATCCGGTCAGCTTAACACCTTCACCACCAACTTCAAACGGGTAAACGACAGCAGGCAGTTTTAAAACATATCTGTTTGGGGGACAAACCCCACACCACGCAGGAGCTGTGGACGGGCCTTGAATAACAGACCGATGAGTGGTTTGTGCCAGTCAGCCTCAAGCCCGGTTTGGTGGCGTGTGATAATAGACGAAATCTCGTAGCAGCTCTGGGACTAGCCGGTTTGACGCACATCACTTGCCTGGCGCATGTGCTGAATTTGGTGGTGCAGAGATTGCTTAAAAATTACCCCTATATGTAAGAGCTGCTGCATAAAGTGCGGGCCGTCTGTGCGCACTTTTGGCGTTCTCACCCTGCTGCTGTTCGCCTGTCAGCGCTGCAGCGTAACTTCGGCCGTCCCTCTCACCGCCTCAAATGCGACATGCCCACAAGGTGGAACTCCACCTTGCACATGCTGGCAAGACTGTGGGAGCAGCAGGAGGCGATAGTGGAGTTTCAGCTGCAGCATGCACGGGTGAGTCGCTCAGCAGAACAGCACCACTTCACCACCAATAACAGGGCCTCCATGCGAGACCTGTGTTCCTTGTTGCGCTGTTTCGAGTACTCCACCAACATGGCCAGTGCCGAGAACGCCGTTCTCAGCTTTACTATCCCACTTCTATGCCTCCTTGAAAAAACGCTCCTGGCAATGATGGAAAAGGATGTGGCAAAAAATAAGGAGGAGGAAGATAGATCATTTTGTAGGGTTTCCGGCCAGTCATTCCCAAGTGGGTCAGAGGGTGGGTTTCTGCACCAACAAACCCAAGGTACACAATTGTCCAGCCAGGGCACAGTTCTGGAGGATGACAAGGTGGAGGATGAGGAGGAGGAGATTCAGGAGGAGGAACCGTGTTCATAGCAGGGTGGCACCCAAACCAGCTCATGGCCTTCACTGCTGCGTGGCTGGGGGAATACACAGGACACAGACGATACACCTCCCACAGAGGACAGCTTTTCGTTGCCTCTGGGCAGCCTGGCACACATGAGCGAATATCATGCTGCAGTGTCTCCGCAACGACCGCCGAGTTGCAAATATTCAAACCTTTGCTGATTACTTGGATCCGCGTTACAAAGACAACATACCAACATACACTCCTCCTCTGCGAGGGTATGGGAGAGGTCGCCAACGCAGCTGCGGCACCACCAGCACTTCAGAAGGCAGGGTTAGCATGGCCTAAATTTGGAAAAGCTTTGTCAGCACGCCATAACAACCAGCACCACCAGCTGATATGGAACGTCTTAGCAGGAGGCAACATTTTACCACCATGGTGGCGCAGTATGTGTGCACACGCCTACACATACTGAATGACAGGTCTGCCCCTGCAACTTCTGGGTCTCCAAATTGGGCACATGGCCTGAGCTTGCCCTTTACATCTTGGAGGTGCTGGCCTGCCCTGCAGATAGTGTGTTGTCTGAACATGTGTTTAGCACGACTGGAGGGGGTTATTACAGGTTATATTTCCCAATGTTTTGGGGTGTACCCTAATTTAAAAAAAATAATAATAATAATTCAACCAAGAAGCAGTGTAGGCTACCTCCTCCTCCACCGCCTCCTCAACCTCCTACTCCAAATGGACCTCGTCCTCCTAGATCAAGATATTTTTTTATTTTTACCTATTTTATGTTATTTAAAGTCGTTTCCCTATCCACATTTGTTTGCAGAGCACTTGTCATACTCGTAACCACATTTTGATGCCATTTGTAGCCCTTACATTTTTACAGCCATTTTGATGCTCAAAAGTTCGTGTCCCCATTGACTTGAATTGGGTTCAGGTACGGGGTTAAGTTCGGGTCTCGAACTCGAACTTGTTTGGCCGAAATGTCGAACACGAACATCCAGGTGTTTGCTCAACTGTATAAATCTTCTTTCTCTCTCTATAAACTTTCTCTATATCTCTTTATCCATCTACCTATCTATCCACAGTATCTATCACTGTACTGTATCTATTACATGAACAGGTGTAAAAAGTGAAAGGCATGAATACAAGAATATTGTCCAGAAATAAGGTGGCTCTCCTGTATACTGTGAGGAAACGGGGTGCGCTAATCCTTGTGACTCACCTTGTCACTGAAAGTAATTAATATATTATAAAGATATTAATTTTTGATTGGTCCGCCACATCCAGAATCACAATGAGAGACAATTAATTTATGAGTCAGATCAATAACTGTACAAATTACATATGCAAATAAAGGATTATAAAGGATTAAAATAAATAAAAAATGGAAAATAATACAGGTATAGTAAATAAAGCAATAAAATATTGCTAAAATAGTAACATAGTACTATGAAATAGAAAATAAAAATTGTTAAACACAAATACGGTATTTATATGTCCTACGTTGAGAATGCCCATACAGTATATACCAATCAAATCATATATGGCGCTCAAATAGAGTAACAATTCCTTCCATCAATATCATTTGAGCGCCATATATAATTTTAGTGGTATATACTGTATGGGCATTCTCAACATAGGACATATAAATACCGTATTTGTTTTTGCTGGCACACAGAGATGAGGCTCCACGCAACACTACTGGGCGGCCGCCCATTATCAAGAAGCCCCAGCAGACAAAGCCGTTCTGTGACCTGCGCCTGGCGGTACCACATCACCCAGGCCTTCGGTGTAGGCTGGAAATCAAGGGGAGCACGCTATCTTGCAGAAGAATATGGTGTCAGCAGCGGCGGGGGCAGGATTCAGTACATGACGCTTAGGAGGATGCAGTCCGGTATGTGTGCTCCCCACCACCTACGCAGGTTCACTCTCTGCACCGGCATCATCACATGGCCCTTACAGTTAGTGTCTGGATGGCAGCTAGCATCGGCCATCAACAGATCCATGTAATCCTGCCAACCGGACAACTTTAGTGGAGGGGATACTGACAAGGGAGACCAAACGGTACGGGTGATAGCGATAGCGGGAAGCCCGGGGTAGGGATGAGGGTAGCCAGAATCAGGGATGAAGCGGCTCCCTCACCATCAGAGATAATATGAGCTACGACAGTGGGGAGAAGCCAAGAAAATAGGGCAGCGCTCTGGTGTACCCCCTTCACCTGTAATGCCACTACAGATCTCTCCAGTGCCAGCAGCAGGGTGGCAAAGAAGGGTTAGGAATGAATGCCTGGAGTTTTATGAACAAACTGCTACTTTCTATTTTATGTAAGTTTGTGAAGCCGTGCCCCAAACCGTGTCCCCATTGTAATCCATGTAAACTTGCTGACAATACACTTCACTGAGCAGATACTGCGCTCTTTTTCTTTTCTTTTTTCTCTTTTTTGCACACAACTTTTTGCACATAACATAAACATACTTTAGCTTAAAACTGCCATCTACTGGCCTTGTTGTGTATTGCTCCTCTAAGGAGAAGAACTCACGTTAAGTTAGTAGCGATATGCGAAAGCAGTGAGCGCTACCGCTGCTACAACTGTACGACTCTTTTTTAGACCTGGCGTGATCGTGGAAAAAACTTTTGCGCCGTAATCTGCAACAGATATTTGTCAGAAAATTGGCATATTTCTGATAGTAAATGCCCTCAATAGAGTTTATAAAAATTGTTGTAAAAGCAAAGAAAATGCAAAAAAAAATAGCTAATACTCATCCTCTACAGAAATGCCATTCTGGGGGTCCCCACCAGTCTGTATGACTTGTCCTGCAGTGATGACACGCCATGAGTGTGTGACTACTGCAGACAGTCACTTTATATGTCTTCTGCTGAATATACAGGCATTAACGCTGAGGCCAGTGATCAGCTGCAGCGGTCATATCTGTATGTATGGCACATCATCACTGACAATACTGGTGAGGACCACCAGAGCTGTGCCATTGAGGATTCACCAGGTAAGTGTTAGTTATTTTTTATGTTTTAGCAAGTGTAATTATTATATCTATATTATATCTATAAAAGAGTTTATAGTATTATATACAATGTTACTGAAGATGACAGCATCATATACACAAACCATGTTTATTAGTAATACTACTACTATTACTACTACCAGCAATAATACACAAATGTACACTGATTCTGTACTTACAGCAGATGTTTCCTTGGAAATACTTTTCATCTTCCCATTATTAATACATCGATAAATAAAGAAATCCAGACCCTTCACAATGCAGAGATCTTGTGTGAGGAGATCAGGCACATGGTCATATATATACACACACATACAGTAAAGGGAATGGAGCGTGGAAAGTTTTCTCCATGACCTCATGTGTCTCCTGGGCTCCAGGAAACTTCTCATAATTAGTTGTCAAGAGATTAAACAAAGTTTCTTCAGGTAAAAAGTTGAACTTTGTCAAATACTTGAGTAAAAACAAATTAAAGAAAGTAAAAGCTGCTGTAACTGTCTAATAGGTAGAATCTGGTAGACGGAAATAGAAAGCAGGCCATACACATAATGACTAGTGATGAGCGGAATAATGCATATTTGGGTTCAACGGGTTCTCAACTTGACCCTGAACACCGAACCTCATTGAAGTCAATGGGGACTCAAACTTTGAGGGTGAAAAATGGCTGTAAAAATGTCATAGAAAGCACTACAGGGCTGCAAAAGGATCCCAAAATTTTCCCAATAGATTCAATTTGATCTGAATTTATTCAGACAAATCACATTGAGAATCAGTTACAGTGCCTTGCAAAAGAATTCACCCTCCTTGACTAATTTTGTATTTTGTTACATTACAGCCTTGAGTTCAATGTCTTGCTAATCTGAATTTTATGTGATTGATCAGAACACAATAGTCTAAGTGGGTGAAGTGAAATGAGAACAATATGTAAAAAAAACTATTGATTAGAAATAGAAAATAGAAAATTGGCATGTGCGTATGTATTCACCCCCTTTGTTAGGAAGCCCATAAAAAGCTCTGGTGCAAAAAATAACCTTCAGAAGTCACATAATTAGTGAAATGATGTCATCTGTGTGCAATCTAAGTGTCACATGATCTGTCATTACATATACACACTTTTTTTTAAAAAGCCCCAGAGGCTGCAACATCTAAGTATGAGACATCACTAATAGAGTTGAGCGAACACCTGGATGTTCGGGTTCGAGAAGTTCGGACGAACTTACCGGAAATGTTCGGGTTCGGGATCCGAACCCGACCCGAACTTCGTCCCGAACTCTATTGAAGTCAATGGGGACCCGAACTTTTCGGAACTAAAAAGGCTGTAAAACAGCCCAGGAAAGGGCTAGAGGGTTGCAAAAGGCAGCAAAATGTAGTTAAATCCCCTGCAAACAAATGTGGATAGGGAAATGAATAAAAATAAAAATAAAATAAATAAAAATTATCCATTATCAATTGGAGAGAGGTCCCATAACAGAGAATCTGGCTTCATGTCAGCAGAAAATCAGTCTTCATGTCATAGCAGAGAATCAGGCTTCACGTCAC
Organism: Bufo gargarizans; assembly: GCF_014858855.1. NCBI lineage: Eukaryota > Metazoa > Chordata > Amphibia > Anura > Bufonidae > Bufo > Bufo gargarizans. Next base: position 6,377,474 of record NC_058081.1, on the reverse strand, counting down.
CCAACACTGGAACAGTCCATTCAGATATTTAGGCCCTGGCACCCAAACAGAGGAGAGAGGTCCCGTAACAGAGAATCTGGCTTCATGTCAGCAGAGAATCAGTCTTCATGTCATAGCAGAGAATCATGCTTCACGTCACCCAACACTGAAACAGTCCATTGTCATATATTTAGGCCCCTGCACCCAGACAGAGGAGAGAGGTCCCATAACAGAGATTCAGGCTTCATGTCAGCAGAGAATCAGTTTTCATGTCATAGCAGAGAATCAGGCTTCACGTCACCCACCACTGGAACAGTCCATTGTCATATATTTAGGCCCCGGCACCCAGGCAGAGGAGAGAGGTCCCATAAATGAGATTCAGGCTTCATATCAGCAGAGAATCAGTCTTCATGTCATAGCAGAGAATCAGGCTTCACGTCACCCACCACTGGAACAGTCCATTGTCATATATTTAGGCCCCGGCACCCAGGCAGAGGAGAGAGGTCCCATAACAGAGATTCAGGCTTCATGTCAGCAGAGAATCAGTCTTCATGTCATAGCAGAGAATCAGGCTTCACGTCACCCAACACTGGAACAGTCCATTGTCAGATATGTAGGCCCTGGCACCCAGGCAGAGGAGAGAGGTCCCATAACAGAGATTCAGGCTTCATGTCAGCAGAGAATCAGTCTTCATGTCATAGCAGAGAATCAGGCTTCACGTCACCCACCACTGGAACAGTCCATTGTCATATATTTAGGCCCCGACACCCAGGCAGAGGAGAGAGGTCCCATAACAGAGATTCAGGCTTCATGTCAGCAGAGAATCAGTCTTCATGTCATATGTTGAGGAAGGGTTGAGACGTATGCGTGTATATCCATGCATGCCTGCAAACACGTGCGGGCATGTATGGTATATATATGCATACATTAACCACCGCATCATGGGGTGATGTGCGCAGATGTGCCCAGCATCTGCGCACGTCTGCCCATGGTGATCCCCAGGGGCTCATGGTGGCCCCTGTGGGAAATATGTGGTCCCTGGAAGCTGTGCTCCCTTATAATCCCCCTTATATTAGTATATATTTCCTGTATGACCGTGTATATATTGGCCCTGTATGGCAAGTGGGGACATATGCATGTCCCCTGTATGTGATGCCCCAGATATATGCGAGGGTGTGTGTATATATAGATATGTGTGTATGTATTTGCACACGTGTCTATGTATATACACTTATGTCAGTATGACAGTATGTATGTGGGCTTATTGCTGCCCATTCATACCCCCGGTTCAATTCCAACTGTTATCAACAGAGTTGTTTAGAGTAAAACTTGTGCTGATAGCCTGTAGGATAACAGCTGATTAGCATCTAGTCCCCTTTTGTTCAGGCCTAAAGCAATCAGACACTTTGGCACCATTTGTGAGGGGACCTTCTAACCAGAGACATCAAAAACCACACTATGATGTCACATGCCTGAGGAAGGAGGAGGGGACTGTTTTGGGGCTATAATAACCCAAACCGAACAGAGGCCTGGGCCTTGCAACCAGACTGGATTCAGAGACACATGAGGACTGCTGCCTAAAGGAAGAGAGGCCCATTTGGCCCTGGAGATGGCTGAGTATACGCTGGCATGGCATTGTACCTCCCTTGCAGTGCCAACCATATTATCCTAACCCTTTGTATCCCAGACCCCATGCAGCCCCTTGTTACCCCTGATATCCCTTATCCATTAACCCCTGCTGCGCCAGTCCCCTGTTAACCGCCTTCTCCTACTCTGCACACCTTCCCCTACTCTGCCCTGCTGTGTCCCTGGACCCTTGCTGTATACAAACTGTATAACCCTCTTGTAACCCCGTAGGGACAGTATAGAGCTAGGCGGGTGGGTTGTTATACCTGTATGTGTGAATAGTCTAGTTAGTTTATGGGTGGAATTGGGAACGTGTAGCGTAGTTTGAGTATTGTATATGTGTAGTGCTGTGTATTGTTAGTGTATTGCGTGCTTAGTGTGTTAAATAAATACCGTTATATTTGTACCCTTTGTGTAGCGTGTACTTGTTAGCGGTAGCGAGTTAGTAAGGCGCATGCAGCTAGCATTAGTGATTAGTGTAAAGCATAGCGAAAGTATTGTGTAATTGTTATTATATAAAGGTATAAATAGGCGGAGTCATCACCAGGTGGCTCCTCCTATTTAGGAATATTAATTATCGATATTCGCATAATATTGGTAGTTAATATTCCCCCTTTACATCATAGCAGAGAATCAGGCTTCACGTCACCCACCGCTGGAACAGTCCATTGTCATATATTTAGGCCCCGGCACCCAGACAGAGGAGAGAGGTCCCATAACAGAAATTCAGGCTTCATGTCAGCAGAGTATCAGTCTTCATGTCATAGCAGAGAATCAGGCTTCACGTCACCCACCACTGGAACAGTCCATTGTCATAAATTTAGGCCCCGGGACCCAGGCAGAGGAGAGAGGTCCCGTAACAGAGATTCAGGCTTCATGTCAGCAGAGAATCAGTCTTCATGTCATAGCAGAGAATCATGCTTCACGTCAGCCACCACTGCAACAGTCCATTGTCAGTTATTTAGGCCCCGGCACCCAGACAGAGGAGAGAGGTCCCATAGCAGAGATTCAGGCTTCATGTCAGCAGAGAATCAGTCTTCATGTCATAGCAGAGAATCATGCTTTACGTCACCCAACAGGGCACTGTCAGATATTTTTAGGCCCCGGCACCCAGACAGAGGAGATGTTCATTCAACTTTGTGTTGCCCCGCAATATAATGGTAAAATGAAAATAAAAATAGGATTGAATGAGGAAGTGCCCTGGAGTACAATAATATATGGTTAAGGGGAGGTAGTTAATGTCTAATCTGCACAAGGGACGGACAGGTCCTGTGGGATCCATGCCTGGTTCATTTTTATGAACGTCAGCTTGTCCACATTGGCTGTAGACAGACAGCTGCGTTTGTCTTTAATGACGCCCCCTGCCATGCTGAATACACGTTCAGACAAAACGCTGGCCGCCGGGCAGGCCAGCACCTCCAAGGCATAAAAGGCTAGCTCTGGCCACGTGGACAATTTGGAGACCCAGAAGTTGAATGGGGCCGAACCATCAGTCAGTACGTGGAGGGGTGTGCACACGTACTGTTCCACCATATTAGTGAAATGTTGCCTCCTGCTAACACGTTCCGTATCAGGTGGTGGTGCAGTTAGCTGTGGTGTGTTGACAAAACTTTTCCACATCTCTGCCATGCTAACCCTGCCTTCAGAGGAGCTGGCCGTGACACAGCTGCGTTGGCGACCTCATGCTCCTCCTCTGCCTTTGCCTTGGGCTTCCACTTGTTCCCCTGTGACATTTGGGAATGCTCTCAGTAGCGCGTCTACCAACGTGCGCTTGTACTCGCGCATCTTCCTATCACGCTCCAGTGCAGGAAGTAAGGTGGGCACATTGTCTTTGTACCGTGGATCCAGCAGGGTGGCAACCCAGTAGTCCGCACACGTTAAAATGTGGGCAACTCTGCTGTCGTTGCGCAGGCACTGCAGCATGTAGTCGCTCATGTGTGCCAGGCTGCCCAGAGGTAAGGACAAGCTGTCCTCTGTGGGAGGCGTATCGTCATTGTCCTGCGTTTCCCCCCAGGCATTCACCAGTGATGGGCCCGAGCTGCGTTGGGTGCCATCCCGCTGTGAACATGCTTCATCCTCATCCTCCTCCACCTCCTCCTCATCCTCGTCCTCCAGTAGTGGGCCCTGGCTGGCCACATTTGTACCTGGCCTCTGCTGTTGCAAAAAACCTTCCTCTGAGTCACTTCGAAGAGACTGGCCTGAAAGTGCTGAAAATGACCCCTCTTCCTTCTCCTCCTCCTCCTGGGCCACCTCCTCTTCCATCATCGCCCTAAGTTTTTTCTCAAGGAGACATAGAAGTGGTATTGTAACGCTGATAACGGCATCATCGCCACTGGCCATGTTGGTGGAGTACTCGAAACAGCGCAACAGGGCACACAGGTCTCGCATGGAGGCCCAGTCATTGGTGGTGAAGTGGTGCTGTTCCGCAGTGTGACTGACCCATGCGTGCTGCAGCTGAAACTCCACTATGGCCTGCTGCTGCTCGCACAGTCTGTCCAGCATGTGCAAGGTGGAGTTCCACCTGGTGGGCACGTCGCATATGAGGCGGTGAGCGGGAAGGCCGAAGTTACGCTGTAGCGCAGACAGGCGAGCAGCGGCAGGATGTGAACGCCGGAAGCGCGTACAGACGGCCCGCACTTTATGCAGCAGCTCTGACATGTTGGGTTACTTGTGAATGAACTTCTGCACCACCAAATTCAGCACATGCGCCAGGCAAGGGATGTGCGCCAAACCGGCTAAACCCAGCTTCAAACAGCTCATGTCGCTTGCTGTCCCACAGTATGTTGTTCCCAGCCGGCACTACTTCTCCAAGAGAGCCGTGCCTTCCCTGCACAACCAAGTATCCGATAAAATCAAGTGTGCACTGCGCAACGCCCATTATCGCACACCACCAGGCCGGGCTTGAGGCTCACCGGCAGCAACCACTCGTCGGTCTGTTGTTCTATTCCCCGCCTCAACTCCTGTGCGGTGTGGGGCCTGTCCCCCAAACATATGAGTTTCAGAATGGCCTGCTGACGTTTACCCCGGGCTGTGCTGAAGTTGGTGGTGAAGGTATGTGGCTGACTGGATGAGCAGGTGGAAGAAGAGGAGGAGGAAGCCGAGTAGGAGGACGCAACAGGAGGCAAAGAATGTTGCCCTGCGATCCTTGGCGGCGGAAGGACGTGCACCAAACAGCTCTCCGCATGGGGCCCAGCCGCCACTACATTTACCCAGTGTGCAGTTAGGGAGATATAGCGTCCCTGGCCGTGCTTACTGGTCCATATCTGTGGTTAGGTGGACCTTGCCACAGATGGCGTTGCGCAGTGCACACTTGATTTTATCGGATACTTGGTTGTGCAGGGAAGGCACGGCTCTCTTGGAGAAGTAGTGCCGGCTGGGAACAACATACTGTGGGACAGCAAGCGACATGAGCTGTTTGAAGCTGTCTCTGTCCACCAGCCTAAATGACAGCATTTCATAGGCCAGTAGTTTAGAAATGCTGGCATTCAGGGCCAGAGATCGAGGGTGGCTAGGTGGGAAATTACGCTTTCTCTCAAATGTTTGTGAGATGGAGAGCTGAACGCTGCCGTGTGACATGGTTGGGATGCTTGGTGACGGAGGTGGTGGTGTTGGTGGTACATCCCCTGTTTGCTGGGCGGCAGGTGCCAACGTTCCTCCAGAGGTGGAGGAAGAGGCCGAGGCGGCTGCAGCAGAAGAGGCCGAGGCGGCAGCAGCAGAAGAGGTAGCAGGGGGAGCCTGCGTGACTTCCTTGTTTTTAAGGTGTTTACTCCACTGCAGTTCATGCTTTGCATACAGGTGCCTGGTCATGCAGGTTGTGCTAAGGTTCAGAACGTTAATGCCTCGCTTCAGGCTCTGATGGCACAGCGTGCAACCACTCGGGTCTTGTCGTCAGCACATTGTTTGAAGAAGTGCCATGCCAGGGAACTCCTTGAAGCTGACTTTGGGGTGCTCGGTCCCAGATGGCGGCAGTCAGTAGCAGGCGGAGTCTTTTGGCGGCGGGTGTTCTGCTTTTGCCCACTGCTCCCTCTTTTGCTACGGTGTTGGCTCGGTCTCACCACTGCCTCTTCCTCCGAACTGTGAAAGTCAGTGGCACGACCTTCATTCCATGTGTGGTCTAGGACCTCATCGTCCCCTGCATCGTCTTCCACCCAGTCTTGATCCATGACCTCCTGTTCAGTCTGCACACTGCAGAAAGACGCAGCAGTTGGCACCTGTGTTTCGTCATCATCAGAGACGTGCTGAGGTGGTATTCCCATGTCCTCATCATCAGGAAACATAAGTGGTTGTGCGTCAGTGCATTCTATGTCTTCCACCGCTGGGGAAGGGTTAGGTGGATGCCCTTAAGAAACTCTGCCAGCGGAGTCTTCAAACAGCATAAGAGACTGCTGCATAACTTGAGGCTCAGACAGTTTCCCTGGTATGCATGGGGGTGATGTGACAGACTGATGGGCTTGGTTTTCAGGCGCCATCTGTGCGCTTTCTGCAGAAAACTGGGTGGGAGATAATGTGAACGTGCTGGATCCACTGTCGGCCACCCAATTGACTAATGCCTGTACCTGCTCAGGCCTTACCATCCTTAGAACGGCATTGGGCCCCACCAAATATCACTGTAAATTCTGGCGGCTACTGGGACCTGAGGTAGTTGGTTCACTAGGACGTGTGGCTGTGGCAGAACGGCCACGTCCTCTCCCAGCACCACAGGGTCCACTAACACCACCACGACCATGTCCGCGTCCCTTACTCAATTTTTTCCTCATTGTTACCGTTCACCACAATAAGAAAAAAATTATTTGGCCCAATGTATTGAATTCAAATTCAGGCCTTTTTTTACAGGCACCTAACTCTATCTGGCTATCTATTCAGGTACCGTATTACACTAATACAGGCACAGCAGTAACCACAGATTTAGCTGAATATAAATTTGAGGCCTATTATTTAGGCGCTGGGTGACAGCTATACGTTTATGGACAGAATTAGACTTGGAAATGAACAGTAGCGTGTGTGTGAAGTTATTGAGAATGACCCTATCAGCATCTTGAATCTAATATACCCTTTTAGGGATAGATTTAAAGTAGGCCTGATACAGCAGAAACCACTAATTTAGGAAATTGCTAAGTTGGAAATTGTATTTCAACCCAGAACAAAAACTGTGCTTTGACGGACACAACATAACTTGACCAGCCACAGCAATAACCACAGATTTAGCTGAATATAAATTTGAGGCCTATTATTTAGGTGCTGGGTGACAGGTATAGGTTTACGGACAGAATTAGACTTGGAAATGCACTGTAGCGTGTGTGTGAAGTTATTGAGAATGACCCTATCAGCACCTTGAATCTAATATACCCTTTTAATGAATAGATTTAAAGTAGGTCTGATACAGCAGAAACCACTAATTTAGGAAATTGCTAAGTTGGGAGTTGTATTTCAACCCAGAACAAAAATATATCCTTTGCCAGACAGCAGACAGTATTACAATTGTCTGGCAACAGCTGAAACACCAGATTTAGGGTACTGCTATTTTGGCAATTGTATTTCACCCCTCAATAAAATAGCAAGCACAGCCAAGCCCCTGATGTAGGATATAGCAAAAAAAATAACCACACTATTGATGGTTAAATGGACTTGGTGGCAGCTTGCCCCTGATGTAGGATGAAGCCAAAAAATAACCACACTATTGATGGTTAAATGGACTAGGTGGCAGCTTGCCCCTGATGTAGGATATAGCCAAAAAATAACCACACTATTGATGGTTAAATGGACTTGGTGGCAGCTTGCCCCTGATGTAGGATATAGCAAAAAAATAACTACACTATTGATGGTTAAATGGACTTGGTGGCAGCTTGTGCTGGCGCACCACAAGACACAGAATGGCCGCCGATCACCCCAGAAAAAAGTGACTGAAAAACGCTCTGGGCAGCCTAAAAACAGTGAGCAATTGAATAGCAGCAGTTCAATGATCCACAGCTGTAGATCGATCACTGACTTAAGTGTTTTGGAGGAGTTAATCACTGCCTAATCTCGCCCTAACAGTCGCAGCTGCAACCTCTCCCTACACTGATCAGAGCCGAGTGACGTGCGGCGCTACGTGACTCCAGCTTAAATAGAGGCTGGGTCACATGCTGCACTGGCCAATCACAGCCATGCCAATAGTAGGCATGGCTGTGACGACCTCTTGGGGCAAGTAGTATGACGCTTGTTGATTGGCTGCTTTGCAGCCTTTCAAAAAGCGCCAAGAAAACTACGAACACCGAACCCGAACCCGGACTTTTACGAAAATGTTCGGGTTCGGGTCCGTGTCACGGACACCCCAAAATTCGGTACGAACCCGAACTATACAGTTTGGGTTCGCTCATCCCTAATCACTAACCAAACACTGCCATGAAGACCAAGGAGCTCTCCAAACAAGTAAGGGACAATGTTGTTGAGAAGTACAAGTCAGGGTTAGGTTATAAAAAAAAATATCCAAATCTTTGATTATCCCCAGGAGCACCATCAAATCTATTATAACCAAATGCAAAGAACATGGCATAACAGCAAACCTGCCAAGAGACGGACGCCCACCAAAACTCACGGACCGGGGAAGGAGGGCATTAATCAGAGAGGCAGCACAGAGACCTAAGGTAACCCTGGAGGAGCTGCAGAGTTCCACAGCAGAGACTGGAGTATCTGTACATAGGACGACAATAAGCCGTACGCTCCATAGAGTTGGGCCTTATGGCAGAGTGGCCAGAAGTAAGCCATTACTTTCAGCTAAAAACAAAAAGGCACGTTGTGAGTTTGCGAAAAGGCATGTCTCCCAAAATGTATGGAGAAAAGTGCTCTAGTCTGATGAGACTAAAATTGAACTTTTCGTCCATCAAAGAAAACGCTATGTCTGGCGCAAACCCAACACATCACCCAAAGAACACCATCCCCACAGTGAGACATGGTGGTGGCAGCATCATGCTGTGGGGATGGGACTGGGAAACTGGTCATATGCTGTGAAGATACGAGATGTGCAGCACCTGAAACTATGGCTACTGGAAGCTTGTGCTAGCATTTCTCCTGCGGTGTTTCTATCAGTGTGTGAAGAGTGGGAGAAGAGGGTTGCATTGACAATCCAACACAATGGGCAGCACATTGAACACATTTTATAAGTGGTCAGAAACTTGTAAATAACTCATGAAAGAATAAAGCTACGTTAAAACCAAACACACCATTGTTTTTCTTGTGAAATTTCCAATAAGTTTGATGTGTCACATGACCCTCTTCCTATTGAAAAAACAAAAGTTGGATTCAAAATGTCCAACTTCAAAATGGCTGCCATGGTCACCACCCATCTTGAAAAGTTTACCCCCTCACATATTAACTTCCTGTTTGTACCACATTAGTATATCACCAACCATTCCCATTTTATTAAGGTGTATCCATATAAATGGCCCACCATGTAGAATGTCTTCCCATTGATCCTGTGATATCACCCCCAAGTCTATCTCGCATTTCTTCATTCGTGTTAATGGATGAGAGTCCAAGAACTTATTCATTAGTAATGTGTAAAGCGCAGATATCAGACCTCTCTTATCTCCCCCTGTGAGCATTAATTTTTGGGCCGTCTCTAGTTTAATAATATTAGTGCCTTTTTTTAACGTAGCGTCTTAAGCATGGCACATTTGGAGATATTGGTAGAAGCTTGTGCGAGGGATCAGAAATTTCTCTTGCATATGCGTAAAGGACCTAAACACTCCTGTGGCGAAACCAACCTCGCCACTGGGTTTTGGAGAGGCCTGTTTACCAGCCTCTTGCCTCAGGATTATGGCCCTTTAAGATACTTTTACTAACTTTTAAACCCCTGAACCTATTCAAGTGAATTTTGGATAGGTTTGTCCCCAAGTTATACTGGTTAAAGTGATCTAAGTTATATGTATGTACAATGTAAACTCACAAAGTTGTAACAATTTATAAGAAGTGTAACTTTTCAGCGTAGGAGATAGCTGAGTAGATACAGAAATTGACTCAATTATCTCCTAGACAGAGGGGAGGAATATGATGGGTGTGTTTCTATTGTCTTGTTGTCTCCACATGTGTATTGGCGATTTCCCTTTGTCCTGAGAGATAATTGGATTGCTCCTCGGGTGTCTCCAAGGCAGAGAGGAGGAAACCATGATGCATTGTGGGGATGTGTGGTGTCTGTATCCTGAATTGCTATATATCTGTCCTGTGTCCGATTGGTTGCTGTACTTACATTGTATGTGTTGTAATATTGTAATACTCCCCTGAGTATAAGCTCTTGTAAGAGCTGGTTCCTGGTTCCTGTCTCTGCATTTAGGAGAGGTTCACCCACTGGAGCCTGGAGCCTTGTCGTAGGTCCAGGGTGGGTAGGAGACGGCGAGACCTCCACCAAGCTTCGGCGGTTCGTGGGGTCTGCAGCGCTGACGGTGTCAAGTGGAGTGCTTGGAGTCCTCTGGAAGCACTAGGAGCATCTATCGACGGAGGTACCCGGTGGGGGTGCTAGGCGTTCCGTTACAACTCCATTATTTAATAGATCACCTATCCTAAGAATCACCTTTTTTTTCCAATCCTGCAGTCCTGACATAGAAAGAAATTCAGGTAGAAGGGAGTTTTTCCATAGCGAGGATAATTTGCTAATGACCATGGCACCTCTCAGCTGCTTAACCTTAGCCCATACTTTGTTCATAAGCCCCATCAAGGGTGGATTTTCCTCCAGAATATGAATCCCTGCACCCTCCAGTATCCACATTGGATCTCTCCCACCTATGTTTTGCTGTAATATCTGACAAGTCATATCGACCAGCGTATAGTCCATCCATCCCTTAAGATGTTGACACTGAACTGCTAGATAATAGATCCAAGGATTTGATACCTCCAACTCCCCTGCCCGTTTAGTATATTGTAATGTTTCTAATTTTATCCTAGGCTGACCTCCCCACCATATTAAGTCCCTTATATAGCGTTAATTTTATGATATCAATCCAGGGGCAACCAAACGGGGGCATTGTGAAGTATGTATAGAAGTTGTGGCATCATTACCATCTTGAGAAGATTTAATCTACCCACAACTGAGAGAAATAACTAATACTATGCTCGAACCTTTACTCTAAATTTCACCAGCAGTGGACATAAGTTTAACTCCTCAAAGTCCATGAGCCTGGGTAAGATTTGAATCCCCAGATACTTAGAGTCTGATATTTGCTGACTCTATACTGACATGGAATGTCCCACAGGATTGGCGCATAGCAAATGTGGTGCCAATATTTAAAAAGGGTCCAAAAACAGAGCCCGGAAACTATAGGCCAGTAAGTTTAACATCTGTTGTGGGTAAACGGAAGGCTTTCTAAGAGATACTATCTTAGAGCATCTCAACGGAAATAAGCAAATAACGCCATATCAGCATGGCTTCGTGAGGGATCGGTCATGTCAGACTAATTTAATCAGTATCTATGAGGAGGTAAGTTCTAGACTTGACAGCGGCAAATCAATGGATGTCGTATATCTGGACTTCTCCAAAGCATTTGACACCGTACCACATAAAAGGTTAGTATATAAAATGAGAATGCTCAGACTGGGAGAAAACGTCTGTATTTGGGTAAGTAAATGGCTAAGGGATAGAAAACAGGGGGTAGTTATTAACGGTACACACTCATAATGGGTCGCTGTCACTAGTGGGGTAACTCATGGGTCAGTATTGGACCCTATTCTCTTCAATATATGTATTAATGATATTGTAGAAGGCTTGCATAGTAAAGTATCAATTTTCACAGATGAGACTAAACTGTGTAAAGTACTTAACACTGAAGAGGACAGTATACTGTATATATACTACAGAGGACAGTATACTGTATATATATACTACAGAGGACAGTATACTACTACAGAGGGATCTGGATAGATTGGAGGCTTGGGCAGATAAGTGGCAGATGAGGTTTAAAGGGAACCTGTCACCCAAAAATCGCCTATTAAGCTGTTTACAGTACCTGGCCTTGGCAGCAGCTGCCTGACACTGTTTTTTGCAGCTTAGTTTGCTGTTTATTAAAATTCCTAGATCGGATTGTACTAATGCTATACCAACCTATTGTACAGATGTAATCTTTGGAGTACATGATTCCACCTGGTACATACGAACAACGCATATTAATGTAATATAATATAACCCGTTGCACGGGTGATATGTACGATCCCTCTGATCACTGTATTTTTGGATTTATGAAAAAATTCTCAATAAAGATATATTGAAAGTTAAAATTCCTAGATCCTTTTCCATGTCAGTATTACCTAGTGTTTTACCATTTAGTATGTACGGGTGACTTGCATTATTCCTTCCCATGTGCATAACCTTACATTTGTCAGTGTTAAAGGGAACCTGTCACCCAAAAATCGCCTATTAAGCTGTTTACAGTACCTTATAGTGCTGTATACTCGTTTCTTGATGCACTTTTTGTTCGTTTTCCCGCATGTCTGCTCATTCAGAAATCGATGTTATATTCAGCTGCTGCCCCGTGCTTCAAGTCAGGCTTGAAGTCACGGGGGCAGCGGCCTCGGCGTCTTACATGGCCCTCTCCCCGCCCCCTGCCTCTGTTACTGACAGCCGAACTCCGAATCCGGGACCGCGCTCAACGGCCGCATGCGCAGTAAAGGGCGGCAGGAGCGCGGTCCCGGCTGCCGCGCGTACTACGCGCCGTCTTACTTTCGCCGCACTGCGCATGCGCCCGACATCCTGTATCAAACGCGCCCGCGCCCAGATGCTGGGCGCGGGCGCGTTTGATACAGGATGTCGGGCGCATGCGCAGTGCGGCGAATGCGCAGATGCATGCGCATGCGCAGATGCTGGGCGCGGGCGCGTTTGATACAGGATGTCGGGCGCATGCGCAGTGCGGCGAAAGTAAGACGGCGCGTAGTACGCGCGGCAGCCGGGACCGCGCTCCTGCCGCCCTTTACTGCGCATGCGGCCGTTGAGCGCGGTCCCGGATTCGGAGTTCGGCTGTCAGTAACAGAGGCAGGGGGCGGGGAGAGGGCCATGTAAGACGCCGAGGCCGCTGCCCCCGTGACTTCAAGCCTGACTTGAAGCACGGGGCAGCAGCTGAATATAACATCGATTTCTGAATGAGCAGACATGCGGGAAAACGAACAAAAAGTGCATCAAGAAACGAGTATACAGCACTATAAGGTACTGTAAACAGCTTAATAGGCGATTTTTGGGTGACAGGTTCCCTTTAACACTGACAAATGTAAGGTTATGCACATGGGAAGGAATAATGCAAGTCACCCATACATACTAAATGGTAAAACACTAGGTAATACTGACATGGAAAAGGATCTAGGAATTTTAACTTTCAATATATCTTTATTGAGAATTTTTTCATAAATCCAAAAATACAGTGATCAGAGGGATCGTACATATCACCCGTGCAACGGGTTATATTATATTACATTAATATGCGTTGTTCGTATGTACCAGGTGGAATCATGTACTCCAAAGATTACATCTGTACAATAGGTTGGTATAGCATTAGTACAATCCGATCTAGGAATTTTAATAAACAGCAAACTAAGCTGCAAAAAACAGTGTCAGGCAGCTGCTGCCAAGGCCAATAAGATAATGGGTTGCATCAGAAGGGGCATAGATTCCCGTGATGAGAACATAGTCCTACCACTTTACAAATCGCTAGTCAGACCACACATGGAGTACTGTGTACAGTTCTGGGCTCCAGTGAACAAGGCAGACATAGCAGAACTGAAGAAGGTCCAGAGGAGGGCAACTAAAGTAATAACTGGAATGGGGCAACTACAGTACCCTGAAAGATGATCAAAATTAGGGTTATTCACTTTAGAAAAAAGACGACTGAGAGGAGATCAAATTACTATGTATAAATATATCAGGGGGCAGTACCGAGATCTATCCCATCATCTATTTATCCCCAGGACTGCGACTGTGACGAGGGGACATCCTCTGCGTCTGGAGGAAAGAAGGTTTGTACACAGACATAGAAGAGGATTCTTTACTGTAAGAGCAGTGAGACTATGGAGCTCTCTGCCTGAGGAGGTGGTGATGGTGAGTACAATAAAGGAATTCAGGAGGGGCCTGGATGTATTTCTGGAGCGTAATAATATTACAGGCTATAGCTACTAGAGAGGGGTCGTTATCCAGGGAGTTATTCTGAATGCCTGATTGGTGTCGGGAAGGAATTTTTAATTCCCCTAAAGTGAGGAAAATTGGCTTCTATCTCACAGTTTTTTTTTACTTCCTCTGAATCAACTTACAGAATGACAGGCCGAACTGGATGGGCAAATGTCTTTTTTTGGCCTTATGTACTATGTTACTTAATATTCTCAACACATGGAATATTATTAGTAGAGTTGAGCGGTAGAGTTGAGCGGACACCTGGATGTTCAGGTTCAACGGGTTCGGCCGAACTTCGGAAAAAAGTTCGAGTTCGGGACCCGAACTTGAACTGAACTTGACCCTGAACCCTATTGAAGTCAATGGGGACCCAGACTAAAAATGTCATGGAAAGGGCTAGAGGGCAGCAAATGGCGTCAAATTGTGGTTAAGAGCATGGAAAGTGCTCTGCAAACAAATGTGGATAGGGAAATGACTTAAAATAGCTTAAAATGCATAAAAATAAAAAATTGTAATCTTGAGCTAACAAGACCAGGTCCATATGGACAAGGAGGTTGAGGAGGCGGTGGATTTGGCGATGTTGGTGGAAGTGGCAGTGGAGGAGGAGGAGGTAGCCTACAGTGCTTTTTGGTTTAAATTTTTTATTTTATTTTTTAAATTAGGGTACACCCCAAAACATTGGGAAATATAACCCTCCAGTTGTGCTTAACACATGTTCAGACAATACACCGGCTGCAGGGCAGGCCAGCACCTCCAAGGCGTAAAGGGCAAGCTCAGGCCATGTGCCCAATTTGGAGACCCAGAAGTTGCAGCGGCTGACCCCTGTCAGTTAGTTTGTGTAGGCGTTTGCTTACTTACTGCCCCACCCACCATGTTGCACATCCCCGTAATGTTCACAATCCAATTTGATATCTGCTCTATTAACTTTCGATGTTCTTTTATGCGCCTACCATGGTGATTACGGGTGGCGAGGAATCAGGCTTCCAGGCCGGAGAGGGAGCGTGAGAAAAAGCGTCTAAATTTAAGGGAGATAAATTTATTTAAAAAATTTGGGATCAATAAGAAATGTGGGAAACGTTATTGAGGCCCAAATGTGGGACAAATTACAGAAGCCCAAATGTGGGCCAAAAAAGTCAAGCGGAATTGTGGGAAAAGCTATTGAGGTGCAAATGTTGGCCAAAAGAGTATAGTGGAAATGTGGGACAAAGTATTGAAGCTTAAATGTGGTACAACTTGCTTAAGTTTAAGCATTGAATCAAAGGAGGTGGCGCACATCAATTAAAGAAGCATTTCATAAATTTTATTCCCTGTCACCTATGCAGAGCAGGGGTTTATTCACATCTAAAATTGTATAATGTCAACCCAAGAATGTAACAGAAAAATTACAGAAATATATTAACATGTCTACTTGGTAGAGCAGGGGTCTATGACAGAAAACAATTGTTTATTGTCACCCGAAAATGTAAAATAAAAATTATTGAAATTTATCAAGCTGTCAACTAGGTAGAGGAGGGGTATATTACACCCAAAAATTTGTGAATTTGACCCTAAAATGTAACTGACAAATGTTATTTTATTTTTTAACGGTATAATAGGTATAGCAGTGGTACATCACACCAAAAAAATGCTGAATTTCACTATAAAATGTAACTGCCAATTTAATATATTTTTAACCGATCTACTAGCTATTGCAGTGGTACATCACACCCAAAAATTTGTGAATTTCAACTGAAAATGTAACTGACAAATATATATTTTTTTTTGCTAACCGGCCTACTAGATATAGCAGTGGTACTATACACCCAAAAATTGGTAAATTTCACCTGAAAATGTTAATGACAATTTATTTATTTTTAACGTCATACTAGGTATAGCAGTGGTACTACAGGTCCTTCTAAAAAAATTAGCATATTGTGATAAAGTTCATTATTTTCTGTAATGTACTGATAAACATTAGACTTTCATATATTTTAGATTCATTACACACAACTGAAGTAGTTCAAGCCTTTTATTGTTTTAATATTGATGATTTTGGCATACAGCTCATGAAAACCCCAAATTCCTATCTAAAAAAATTAGCATATCATGAAAAGGTTCTCTAAACGAGCTATTAACCTAATCATCTGAATCAACTAATTAACTCTAAACACCTGCAAAAGATTCCTGAGGCTTTTAAAAACTCCCAGCCTGGTTCATTACTCAAAACCGCAATCATGGGTAAGACTGTCGAAATGACTGCTGTCCAGAAGGCCATCATTGACACCCTCAAGCAAGAGGGTAAGACACAGAAAGAAATTTCTGAACGAATAGGCTGTTCCCAGAGTGCTGTATCAAGGCACCTCAGTGGGAAGTCTGTGGGAAGGAAAAAGTGTGGCAGAAAACGCTGCACAACGAGAAGAGGTGACCGGACCCCGAGGAAGATTGTGGAGAAGGACCGATTCCAGACCTTGGGGGACCTGCGGAAGCAGTGGACTGAGTCTGGAGTAGAAACATCCAGAGCCCCCGTGTACAGGCGTGTGCAGGAAATGGGCTACAGGTGCCGCATTCCCCAGAAACAGCGGCAGAAGCGCCTGACCTGGGCTACAGAGAAGCAGCACTGGACTGTTGCTCAGTGGTCCAAAGTACTTTTTTCGGATGAAAGCAAACTTTGCATGTCATTCGGAAATCAAGGTGCCAGAGTCTGGAGGAAGACTGGGGAGAGGGAAATGCCAAAATGCCTGAAGTCCAGTGTCAAGTCCCCACAGTCAGTGATGGTCTGGGATGCCATGTCAGCTGCTGGTGTTGGTCCACTGTGTTTTATCAAGGGCAGGGTCAATGCAGCTAGCTATCAGGAGATTTTGGAGCACTGCTGAAAAGCTTTATGGAGATGAAGATTTCATTTTTCAGCACGACCTGGCACCTGCTCACAGTGCCAAAACCACTGGTAAATGGTTTACTGACCATGGTATTACTGTGCTCAATTGGCCTGTCAACTCTCCTGACCTGAACCCCATAGAGAATCTGTGGGATATTGGGAAGAGAAAGTTGAGAGACGCAAGACCCAACACTCTGGATGAGCTTAAGGCCGCTATCGAAGCATCCTGGGCCTCCATAACACCTCAGCAGTGCCACAGGCTTATTGCCTCCATGCCACGCCGCATTGAAGCAGTCATTTCTGCAAAAGGATTCCCGACCAAGTATTGAGTGCAAAACTGAACATCATTATTTGAAGGTTGACTCTTTTTGTATTAAAAACACTTTTCTTTTAGTGGTCGGATGAAATATGCTAATTTTTTTAGATAGGAAATTTGGGTTTTCATGAGCTGTATGCCAAAATCATCAATATTAAAACAATAAAAGGCTTGAACTACTTCAGTTGATGTGTAATGAATCTAAAATATATGAAAGTCTAATGTTTATCAGTACATTACAGAAAATAATGAACTTTATCACAATATGCTAATTTTTTTAGAAGGACCTGTATACACCCAAAAATTGGTTAATTTCACCAGAAAATGTTAATGACAATTTTTTATTTAAACCGGCCTACTAGGTATAGCAGTGGTACTATAAATCCAAAAATTTGTTAATTTTAACAGAAAATTTTAATAACAATTTATTTTTTATTTTTATTGTCATACTAGGTATAGCAGTGGTACTGTACACCCAAAAATGTGTGAATTCCACCAGAAAATGTAAATGACAAAGTAGTGAAATAATATAAAATAAAACACTTTAAAAAAAATATGGATTTATAAGGTGGAGTTACATATGAAGTAGGAGTTTGAGGAGGCGGTGGACGTAGCAGAGTAGGTGGAAATGGCGGTAGAGGAGGAGATAGCCAACACAGGTTTTTAGATTTCATTTAATTTTGTAAAATTAAGGTACACTCCAAAAGAGTGTGAAATATCCAAAATATAAACATGAGCAATTGCGCTGCAGTATAAAAATGGCTGCTTAGTACCGGTATACATGTCTATTCTGAACAAGGTACAGACAAGTCTTGTGGGATCCAAGCCTGGTTCAGTTTAATGAACGTGAGCTTGTCCACATTGGCTGTGGACAGGCGGCTGCGCTTGTCTTTGATGACGCCCCCTGCCGTGCTAAACACATGTTCAGATAATACACTGTCTGCAGGGCAGGCCAGCACCTCCAGGGCGTAAAGGACAAGCTCAGGCCATGTGCCCATTTTGGAGACCCAGAAGTTCAAGGGGGCAGACCCGTCATTCAGTCGGTGTAGGTGTGTGCACACATACTGCTTAACAGTGTTGGTGAAATGCTGCCTCCTGCTAAGACGTTCCATATCAGCTGGTGGTGCTGGTTGCTGTGGCGTGCTGACAAAGCTTTTCCACATTTCGGTCATGCTAACCCTGCCTTTTGAGGTGCTGGTGGTGCCCCAGCTGCATTGGCGACCTCTTCCTCGTCCTCTACCTTCGCCTTGTGCTTCCACTGTGCCACCACTGTCAGGTTGGAATGCCACCAGCAGCGCATCTACCAACGTTCGCTTGTAATCGCGCATCTTACAATCACGCTCCAGTGACGAAATTAAAGATGGTACGTTGTCCTTGTAACAGGGATCCAGCAGCGTGGCCATCCAGTAATCAGCACAAGTTAGAATGTGGGCAACTCGGCGGTCGTTGCGGAGATACTGCAGCATGTAATCGCTCATGTGTGCCAGGCTGCCCAGAGGCAATCAAAAGCTGTCCTCTGTGGGAGGTGTATCATCTGTGTCCTCTGTATTCCCCCATCCAAGCACCATTGATGGCCATGAGCTTGTCTGGGTGCCACCCTGCTAAGAACATGGTTGCTCCTCCTCCTTCATCTACTCCTCCTCATCCTCCACCTCCTCATCCTCCAGAACTGTGGCCTGGCTGGACAATTGTGTAGCTTGGGTTTGTGGGTGCAGGAGCCCACCCTCGGAGCCACTTGTGAATGACTGGCCGGAAACCCTACGAAATGATCCCTCTTCCTCCTCCTCCTCCTTTTCCACATCCTCTTCCATCATCGCCAGGAGCGCTTTTTCAAGGAGGCATATAAGTAGGATAGTAACGCTGAGAACGGCGTTATTGGCACTGGCCATGTTGGTGGAGTACTCGAAACAGCGCAACAAGGAACACAGGCATGGAGGCCAAGTCATTGGTGGTGAAGTGGTGCTGTTCCGCCGTGCTGCAGCTGAAACTCCACTATCGTCTGCTGCTTCTCGCACAGTCTGGCCAGCATGTGCAAGGTGGAGTTCCACCTTGTGGGCACGTCGCATATGAGAAGGTGAGCGGGAAGGCCGAAGTTATGCTGCAGCGCTGACAGGCGAGCAGCAGCAGGGTGAGAACGTCGAAAGCGCGCACAGACGGCCCGCACTTTCTGCAGCAGCTCTGACGTATCGGGGTAATTTTTAAGGAATCTCTGCACCACCAAATTCAGCACATGTGCCAGGCAAGGGATGTGCATCAAACCGGCTAGTCCCAGAGCTGATACGGGATTTTGCCCATTATCGCACACCACCAGGCCTGGCTTAAGGCTGAAAGGCACAAACCACTCATCGATTTGTTGTTCAAGGCCCGTCCACAGCTCCTGCGCGGTGTGGGGTTTGTCCCCCAAGCAGATATGTTTTAAAACTGCCTGCTGTTGTTTACCCCTGGCTGTGCTGAAGTTGGTGGTGAAGGCGTTGCGCTAACCGGATGAGGAGCTGGTAGAGGATGAGGAAGCAGAGTAGGAGGAGGAAGCATCAGGAGGCAAACTGAAGCGCCCTGCAATACTTGGTGGTGGAAGGACATGCGACAAACTGCAATCCGCCTCAGGCCCAGAAACCACTGCATTTACCCAGTGTGCTGTTATAGAGATATACAGGCCCTGACTGTGCTTACTGGTCCACGTGTCCGTAGTCAGGTGTACCTTGCCACAGATGGCGTTGCACAGTGCACACCTGATTTTGTCCCCTACTTAGTTTTGAAGGGTAAGGATGGCTCGCTTTGAAAAGTAGTGGCGGCTGGGCATGAGGTACTGTGGGACATCCACAGCCATACGGCCTTTAAAACTATCCGTCTCCACCAGACGGAATGACGGCATTTCAAATGCCAGTTATTTTGAAATGATGGCATTCAGGGCTAGGGATCGTGGGTGGGTAGGGGGGTACTTCCTCTTCCTCTCCAGCGTTTGGAATATGGAGAGCTGAACGCTTCCGTGGGACATTGTGGATATGCTTGGTGACCCAGGTGTTGGTGTTGCTGGCAGATCCTCTGTTTGTGGGGTGCCAGGTGGCACTGTCACTCCAGAGGTGGATGAAGAGGCCACAACTGCAGCAGTTGAGGAAGCAGGAGGAGCCAGAGACCTTTCTTGGTTTTTGAGGTGTCTACTTGTGACAAAACCAACCTCGCCACTCGCTTCCAGCCTTTTTCCCCAGGATTATGGGCCCTCTCATCAGCCAGGCCTCCTTTGTTCACGAAGGACTTGTACTAACTTGAACCCCTTGTCTAATTTGTTCCATTTTGGGATGTTAAATGTCTATGTGTATTGTAAAGGGTGTGACATTGTACACGTTGAGTAGTGAGGTCTGCTCCATTGTCTCTCTGTGTGTATTGGTGATGTCCCTTTGTCCTGAGAGATAATTGAATTACGTCTCAGTTGTCTCCAGGTCAGAAGGCATTGTGTATTCTCCTGCCTGTGATGATTGCATCAACCCAGTGTGAGGTAATTATATCACAGGCAGAGGGGAGAATTTAGTGTGGGAGTGTCTGAGTGTATTGTACGTGGTTATTAGCTGTTTTTACAAAACCTTGTGGGTGGTAACCTTGTTGGAAGATGTGTAAAAATCAATGCTTGTGTGTTCAAATAAAGAGGTTCCTGTTTTACAGTTCATCATGTTGAGGCTGGTGTTTGGGTAACTGTTCGACACTGGGGAATTGCTATACGCTGAAGATTTGCTATACTCCCCTGGCTATAACTACTAGCTCTTGTAAGACCTGTTCTTGCTCTCTGGATTTAGGAGAGGTTCACGCACTGGAGCCTGGAGCCTTGTCGTAGGTCCAGGGTGGGTAGGAGACGGCGAGACCTCAACCAAGCTTCGGCGGTTCGTGGGGTCTGCAGTGCTTACGGTGTCAAGTGGAGTGCTTGGAGTCCTCGGAAAGCACCAGGAGCATCTATCAAAGGAGGTACCCGGTCGGGGTGCTAGGAGATCCACTATACTACTCCACTGCAGCTCGTGCTTTGCACTTAAATGCCTGGTTATGCAGGTTGTGCTCAGGTTGAGAACATTTATGCCTCACTTCAGGCTCTGATTGCACAACGTGCAAACCACTCGTCTCCTGTCGTCAGCACATTGTCTGAAGAACTGCCACGCCAGGGAACTCATTGGAGCTGGCTTTGGTGTGCTCATTCTCTTGTTGTAGTGGGCATTAGCAGGAGTACTGTCTAGAGGATGGCAGCTCCGCTTTTGCACCCTGCTCCCTCTTCTGCTGTGCTGGTGGCTCTGTGCGACCACCGCCTCTTCCTCCGAACTACATAGGTCACTCGCATGACCTTGATTCCATGTTGGGTCGAGGACCTCATCGTCCTTTACATCATCTTCCACCCAGTCTTCACCCTTGCCTTCCTTGTCAGTCTGCACACTTTCGAAATTAAAGTTTTGAAACGAAACGAACGAGTGCAGATCGGAGGAGGCCTCAGTTAAAGTCATCAAGTTCGCAGGTGACACCACACTCGTGGGCCTGATTAGCGACAGCGATGAGCAGGCCTACAGTAAGGAAATCGACAGGGTCTGCAACTGGTGTGGCGCGCACAACCTGGTTCGAAACACGCTGGTCATCAACTTCAGGAAGAGAAGGGTTGTACCTCCCCTGACCTTTATTGACAGATATGAAGTCGCAAGGGTACCCAGTGCCTCCTAGGCACGACTATCTCTGAGGACCTATTCAGGCATCCCAACATCTTGTCCATCATAAAGAAGGCTCACCAGCGGCTCTACTTCCTTTGACAACTGAGGAAGTTTGGCATGGCACAGGACCAACTGAAGTCCTTGTCACCACCAGACATCTGAGAAGCTCTGACAGACGTTCTTCAGAACCTCCTACTTGAGGTTTCTTTTGTTTTGCTTTTGTTTTCTCATCTTGTTAGCCTCTCTCATCTGTCATGCAGTTGCACTGATTGCATCCCTTTAAATCCCTTCCCATACTGCATCACTTTGCGGTTTCTACAACTTCCTGGAGTGTGTGCATGCTGGATGCTACAACTGAGTCTTCAACAGATAAGTTTGTTCATTCATTTGTGTTTTCCTGTTTGCTGGATCCTAGGTGACCCTGACTCACTCCGTATGAAGTGTAGGGAGCCGGTGGTCGTGTCACCTCACTATTATAGGGTGTTCAGGTGTCATACAGTTGAGGAACGAGGATATGCAATCATCTACCATAGAGATTGTTGCATAGGCTGAGCAGTAAGGGAGAGAGCCAGGTCTGTTATAGGGCTTACCCTTTAGTTCCTTAGTTTTGGATCCAGTCAGTCGGATCTTCATTTTGTGTCTAGTTTCTGTACACCTTCTGTGACATTATAAACCACCAAAACCGTCTTAAGCATGGATCCGGTTTCACTTTTGACTGAACACATGCAGGGTCTTTCATTGGAGGTAGCAGATCTCCGTAAAACTGTTTATCAGTTTCAGGTGACCGATTCAGCTTGCGTTCATGGAGTTTGTTCTGAGCCTAAGATCTCGCTCCTGGATACGTTCTCCTGGGGTAGTGAGAATTTTGTTTGTTTTAGAGAGGCTTGCAAACTCCATTTTCGCCTTCTTCCCCATTCCTCTGGTGATAAGGAGCAGAGGGTGGGGATCATCATCTCGCTGCTCAGGGATAACGCTCAGTCCTGGGTAGGGATGAGCGAACTCGAACTGTATAGTTTGGGGTGTCCGTGACACGGACCCGAAACCGGACATTTTCGTAAAAGTCCGGGTTCGGGTTCGGTGTTCGTCGCTTTCTTGGCGCGTTTGTGACGCTTTCTTGGCGCTTTTTGAAAGGCTGCAAAGCAGCCAATAAACAAGTGTCATACTACTTGCCCCAAGAGGCCGTCACAGCCATGCCTACTATTGGCATGGCTGTGATTGGCCAGAGCACCATGTGACCCAGCCTCTATTTAAGCTGGAGTCACATAGCGCCGCCCGTCACTCTGCTCTGATTAGCATAGGGAGAGGTTGCGGCTGCGACAGTAGGGCGAGATTAGGCAGATTAACTTCTCCAAAGGACTTGATTAATCGATCGATCTGAAGCTGTGCATCATTGAGCTGCTGAAATTCAATTGCTCACTGTTTTTAGGCTGCCCAGACCGTTTGTCAGTCACTTTTTTCTGGGGTGATCGGCGGCCATTTTGTGTCTTGTGGTGCGCCAGCACAAGCTGCGACCAAGTGCATTTAACCCTCAATGGTGTGGTTGTTTTTTGGCTAAAGCCTACATCAGGGTGAAGCTGTCACACCAAGTGCATTTAACCAGCAATAGTGTGGTTATTTTTTGGCCATATCCCAGTCTAATTCTGTCACTAAATCCATACCGGTCACCCAGCGCCTAAATACTAGGCCTCAAATTTATATCCCACTAAATCTGTCGTTACCGCTGTCCTGTTGTGGATGGGCAAGTTATTTAGTGTCCGCCAAAGCACATTTTTTGTTCTGGGTTGAAATACAATTCCCAATTTAGCAATTTCATAATTTAGTGGTTTCTGCTATATCAGAGCTATTTGAAATCTATCCCTAAAAGGCTATAAAATATTCAAGGTGCACATAGGGTCATTCAGAATAACTTCACACACACGCTACTGTGCATTTCCAAGTCTAATTCTGTCACTAAATCCATACCGGTCACCCAGCGCCTAAATACTAGGCCTCAAATTTATATCCCGCTGAATTTGAATACAATACATTGGGCCAAATAATATTTTTGTTGTTGTGGTGAACCATAACAATGAGGAAAACATCTAGTAAGGGACGCGGATGTGGACATGGTCGTGGTGGTGTTAGTGGACCCTCTGGTGCTGGGAGAGGACGTGGCCGTTCTGCCACATCCACACGTCCTAGTGTACCAACTACCTCAGGTCCCAGTAGCCGCCAGAATTTACAGCGATATATGGTGGGGCCCAATGCCGTTCTAAGGATGGTAAGGCCTGAGCAGGTACATGCATTAGTCAATTGGGTGGCCGACAGTGGATCCAGCACGTTCACATTATCTCCCACCCAGTCTTCTGCAGAAAGCGCACAGATGGCGCCTGAAAACCAACCCCATCAGTCTGTCACATCACCCCCATGCATACCAGGGAAACTGTCTCAGCCTCAAGTTATGCAGCAGTCTCTTATGCTGTTTGAAGACTCCGCTGGCAGGGTTTCCCAAGGGCATCCACCCAGCCCTTCCCCAGTGGTGAAAGACATAGAATGCACTGACGCACAACCACTTATGTTTCCTGATGATGAGGACATGGGAATACCACCTCAGCATGTCTCTGATGATGACGAAACACAGGTGCCAACTGCTGCGTCTTTCTGCAGTGGCAGACTGAACAGGAGGTCAGGGATCAAGACTGGGTGGAAGACGATGCAGGGGACGATGAGGTCCTAGACCCCACATGGAATGAAGGTCGTGCCACTGACTTTCACAGTTCGGAGGAAGAGGCAGTGGTGAGACCGAGCCAACAGCGTAGCAAAAGAGGGAGCAGTGGGCAAAAGCAGAACACCCGCCGCCAAGAGACTCCGCCTGCTACTGACCGCCGCCATCTGGGACCGAGCACCCCAAAGGCAGCTTCAAGGAGTTCCCTGGCATGGCACTTCTTCAAACAATGTGCTGACGACAAGACCCGAGTGGTTTGCACGCTGTGCCATCAGAGCCTGAAGCGAGGCATTAACTTCTGAACCTGAGCACAACCTGCATGACCAGGCACCTGCATGCAAAGCATGAACTGCAGTGGAGTAAACACCTTAAAACCAAGGAAGTCACTCAGGCTCCCCCTGCTACCTCTTCTGCTGCTGCCGCCTCGGCCTCTTCCTCTGGAGGAACGTTGGCACCTGCCGCCCAGCAAACAGGGGATGTACCACTAACACCACCACCACCTCCGTCACCAAGCGTCTCAACCATGTCACACGGCAGCGTTCAGCTCTCCATCTCACAAACATTTGAGAGAAAGCGTAAATTCCCACCTAGCCACCCTGGATCCCTGGCCCTGAATGCCAGCATTTCTAAACTACTGGCCTATGAAATGCTGTCATTTAGGCTGGTGGACACAGACAGCTTCAAACAGCTCATGTCGCTTGCTGTCCCACAGTATGTTGTTCCCAGCCGCCACTACTTCTCCAAGAGAGCCGTGCCTTCCCTGCACAACCAAGTATCCGATAAAATCAAGTGTGCACTGCGCAACGCCATCTGTAGCAAGGTCCACCTAACCACAGATACGTGGACCAGTAAGCACGGCCAGGGACGCTATATCTCCCTAACTGCACACTGGGTAAATGTAGTGGCAGCTGGGCCCCAGGCGGAGAGCTGTTTAGCGCACGTCCTTCCGCCGCCAAGGATCGCAGGGCAACATTCTTTGCCTCCTGTTGCCACCTCCTCCTTCTCGGCTTCCTCCTCCTCTTCTTCCACCTGCTCATCCAGTCAGCCACACACCTTCACCACCAACTTCAGCACAGCCCGGGGTAAACGTCAGCAGGCCATTCTGAAACTCATATGTTTGGGGGACAGGCCCCACACCACACAGGAGTTGTGGCGGGGTATAGAACAACAGACCGACGAGTGGTTGCTGCCGGTGAGCCTCAAGCCCGGCCTGGTGGTGTGTGATAATGGGCGAAATCTCGATGCAGCTCTGGGACTAGCCAATTTGACGCACATCCCTTGCTTGGCGCATGTGCTGAATTTGGTGGTGCAGAAGTTCATTCACAACTACCCCGACATGTCAGAGCTGCTGCATAAAGTGCGGGCCGTCTGTTCGCGCTTCCGGCGTTAACATCCTGCTGCTGCTCGCCTGTCTGCGCTACAGCGTAACTTCGGCCTTCCCGCTCACCGCCTCATATGCGACGTGCCCACCAGGTGGAACTCCACCTTGCACATGCTGGACAGACTGTGCGAGCAGCAGCAGGCCATAGTGGAGTTTCAGCTGCAGCACGCACGGGTCAGTCGCACTACAGAAAAGCACCACTTCACCACCAATGACTGGGCCTCCATGCAAGACCTGTGTGCCCTGTTGCGCTGTTTCGAGTACTCCACCAACATGGCCAGTGGCGATGACGCCGTTATCAGCGTTACAATACCACTTCTATGTCTCCTTGAGAAAACACTTAGGGCGATGATGCAAGAGGAGGTGGCCCAGGAGGAGGAGGAGGAGGAGGAGGAGGAAGAGGGGTCATTTTTAGCACTTTCAGGCCAGTCTCTTCGAAGTGACTCAGAGGGAGGTTTTTGGCAACAGCAGAGGCCAGGTACAAATGTGGCCAGACAGGGCCCACTACTGGAGGACGAGGAGGACGAGGATGAGGAGGAGGTGGAGGAGGATGAGGATGAAGCATGGTCACAGCGGGGTGGCACCCAACGCAGCTCATTCAATCCTATTTTTATTTTCATTTTACCATTATATTGCGAGGCTACCCAAAGTTGAATGAACCTCTCCTCTGTCTGGGTGCCGGGGCCTAACTATATGCCAATGGACTGTTCCAATGTTGGGTGACGTGAAGCCTGATTCTCTGCTATGACATGCAGAATAATTCTCTGCTGACATGAAGCCAGATCCTCTGTTACGGGACCTCTCTCCTCTGCCTGTGTGCTGGGCCTAAATATATGCCAATGGACTGTTGCAGTGGTGGCTGACGTGAAGCCTGATTCTCTGCTATGACATGCAGACTAATTCTCTGCTTACATGAAGCCAGATTGTCTGTTACGGGACCTCTCTCCTCTGCCTGGGTGCTGGGCCTAAATATCTGACAATGGACTGTTGCAGTGGTGGCTGACGTGAAGCCTCATTCTCTGCTATGACATGCAGACTAATTCTCTGCTTACATGAAGCCAGATTGTCTGTTACGGGACCTCTCTCCTCTGCCTGGGTGCTGGGCCTAAATTTATGAAAATGGACTCTTACAGTGCTGGGTGACGTGAAGCCTGATTTTCTGCTATGACATGCAGACTGATTCTCTGCTGACATGAAGCCAGATCCTCTGTTACGGGACCTCTCTCCTCTGCCTGTGTGCTGGGCCTAAATATATGCCAATGGACTGTTGCAGTGGTGGCTGACGTGAAGCCTCATTCTCTGCTATGACATGCAGACTAATTCTCTGCTGACATGAAGCCAGATTGTCTGTTACGGGACCTCTCTGCTCTGCCTGGGTGCTGGGCCTAAATTTAAGAAATTGGACTCTTACAGTGCTGGGTGACGTGAAGCCTGATTCTCTGCTATGACATGCAGACTAATTCTCTGCTGCCATGAAGCCAGATCCTCTGTTACGGGACCTCTCTCCTCTGCCTGTGTGCTGGGCCTAAATATATATGCCAATGGACTGTTGCAGTGGTGGCTGATGCGAAGCCTCATTCTCTGCTATGACATGCAGACTAATTCTCTGCTGACATGAAGCCAGATTGTCTGTTACGGGACCTCTCTCCTCTGCCTGAGTGCTAGGCCTAAATTTATGAAAATGGACTTATACAGTGGTGGGTGACGTGAAGCCTGATTCTCTGCTATGACATGAAGACTGATTCTCTGCTGACATGAAGCCAGATTGTCTGTTACGGGACCTCTCTCCTCTGCCTGGGTTCTGGGCCTAAATTTATGAAAATGGACTCTTACAGTGGTGGGTGACGTGAAGCCTGATTCTCTGCTATGACATGAAGACTGATTCTCTGCTGACATGAAGCCAGATCCTCTGTTACGGGACCTCTCTCCTCTGCCTGGGTGCTGGGCCTAAATATCTGACAATGGACTGTTGCAGTGGTGGCTGACGTGAAGCCTCATTCTCTGCTATGACATGCAGACTAATTCTCTGCTTACATGAAGCCAGATTGTCTGTTACGGGACCTCTCTCCTCTGCCTGGGTGCTGGGCCTAAATTTATGAAAATGGACTCTTACAGTGCTGGGTGACGTGAAGCCTGATTTTCTGCTATGACATGCAGACTGATTCTCTGCTGACATGAAGCCAGATCCTCTGTTACGGGACCTCTCTCCTCTGCCTGTGTGCTGGGCCTAAATATATGCCAATGGACTGTTGCAGTGGTGGCTGACGTGAAGCCTCATTCTCTGCTATGACATGCAGACTAATTCTCTGCTGACATGAAGCCAGATTCTCTGTTACGGGACCTCTCTCCTCTGCCTGGGTGCTAGGCCTAAATTTAAGAAAATGGACTCTTACAGTGCTGGGTGACGTGAAGCCTGATTCTCTGCTATGACATGCAGACTAATTCTCTGCTGCCATGAAGCCAGATCCTCTGTTACGGGACCTCTCTCCTCTGCCTGTGTGCTGGGCCTAAATATATATGCCAATGGACTGTTGCAGTGGTGGCTGATGTGAAGCCTCATTCTCTGCTATGACATGCAGACTAATTCTCTGCTGACATGAAGCCAGATTGTCTGTTACGGGACCTCTCTCCTCTGCCTGAGTGCTAGGCCTAAATTTATGAAAATGGACTTATACAGTGGTGGGTGACGTGAAGCCTGATTCTCTGCTATGATATGAAGACTGATTCTCTGCTGACATGAAGCCAGATTGTCTGTTACGGGACCTTTCTCCTCTGCCTGGGTTCTGGGCCTAAATTTATGAAAATTGACTCTTACAGTGGTGGGTGACGTGAAGCCTGATTCTCTGCTATGACATGAAGACTGATTCTCTGCTGACATGAAGCCAGATCCTCTGTTACGGGACCTCTCTCCTCTGCCTGGGTGCTGGGCCTAAATATCTGACAATGGACTGTTGCATTGGTGGGTGACGTGAAGCCTGATTCTCTGCTATGATATGAAGACTGATTCTCTGCTGACATGAAGCCAGATTGTCTGTTACGGGACCTTTATCCTCTGCCTGGGTTCTGGGCCTAAATTTATGAAAATTGACTCTTACAGTGGTGGGTGACGTGAAGCCTGATTCTCTGCTATGATATGAAGACTGATTCTCTGCTGACATGAAGCCAGATTGTCTGTTACGGGACCTCTCTCCTCTGCCTGGGTGCTGGGCCTAAATATCTGACAATGGACTGTTGCATTGGTGGCTGACGTGAAGCCTGATTCTCTGCTATGACATGCAGACAAATTCTCTGCTGACATGAAGCCAGATTCTCTGTTACGGGACCTCTCTCCTCTGCCTGGGTGCTGGGCCTAAATTTATGAAAATGGACTGTTGCAGTGGTGGGTGACGTGAAGCCTGATTCTCTGCTATGACATGAATAGTGATGAGCGAGAGGTGCCATATTCGATTTCGCGATATATCGCGAATATTCGAGTGAATATTCGTGTTATATTCGTCGAAATCGAATATTCGTAATTATTGCAATTTTTGCGAATAATATGCGATTATTTTAATCGCATGTTGCGAATTTTCTAGTATATTAGTATAAGGCAATGGTATTTTACGAAATTTCGTACTATTGCTCTAACTTCGTCTTTTAGAATATTACGAATATTCTAAAAGACGAAGTTAGAGCAATATTACGAAATTTCGTAAAATACACATATATATTGTAATTTAGCTAATATACTGCTATAATCATTTTTTTTTCTTTCATTTTTTTTCCCTCTTCTGAACTTAAGCTTTGTAAAATATGTACACTGTTAAAAAAAATAAATATAGCAGTATATTAGCTAAATTACAATATATATGTGTATTTTACGAAATTTCGTAATATTGCTCTAACTTCGTCTTTTAGAATATTCGTATTATTCTAAAAGACGAAGTTAGAGCAATAGTACGAAATTTCGTAAAATACACATGTATGGAATATAGCAGTGTGAAGCTGAAATTGCGATGCGATTAATATAACACGAAATAATCGCATGGTGATTTCTACTTAGTACTGCTATAGTCCATATTCGGCGAATATGGAATATAGCAGTACTATTCTTCGAGTTATATTCATCGCATGCCGATTTCAACTGATGGACTATAGCAGTAATAAGTAGAAATCACCATGCGATTTTTTCGTGTTATATTAATCGCATCGCAATTTCAGCTTCGCAGTGCTATATTCCATATATGTGTATTTTACGAAATTTCGTTCTATTGCTCTAACTTCGTCTTTTAGAATATTACGAATATTCTAAAAGACGAAGTTAGAGCAATATTACGAAATTTCGTAAAATACACATATATATTGTAATTTAGCTAATATACTGCTATATTAATTTTTTTTAACAGTGTACATATTTTACAAAGCTTAAGTTCAGAAGAGGGAAAAAAAATGAAAGAAAAAAAAAATGATTATAGCAGTATATTAGCTAAATTACAATATATATGTGTATTTTACGAAATTTCGTAATATTGCTCTAACTTCGTCTTTTAGAATATTCGTAATATTCTAAAAGACGAAGTTAGAGCAATAGTACGAAATTTCGTAAAATACACATGTATGGAATATAGCAGTGCGAAGCTGAAATTGCGATGCGATTAATATAACACGAAAAAATCGCATGGTGATTTCAACGTAATTCTCTAATCCGACAGTACATTCTAGTATATGAAGCGTCCCCATGGTGATGGGGACGCTCCATGAGCACGGCAACGGGCCCTGAATGGAGCATTAAAAAAAAAAAAAAAAAAAAAAAAAGAATATTCGATTTCGCGAATATATAGCACTATATTCTAAATATTCGCGAAATCTCGAAATCGTGATATTCGAGAAAAAAATTCGCAATTCGAATATTCGCGCTCAACACTAGACATGAAGACTGATTCTCTGCTGACATGAAGCCAGATTGTCTGTTACGGGACCTCTCTCCTCTGCCTGGGTGCTGGGCCTAAATTTATGAAAATGGACTCTTACAGTGGTGGGTGACGTGAAGCCTGATTCTCTGCTATGACATGAAGACTGATTCTCTGCTGACATGAAGCCAGATCCTCTGTTACGGGACCTCTCTCCTCTGCCTTAGTGCTGGGCTTAAATATCTGACAATGGACTGTTGCATTGGTGGCTGACGTGAAGCCTGATTCTCTGCAATGACATGCAGACTAATTCTCTGCTGACATGAAGCCAGATTGTCTGTTACGGGACCTCTCTCCTCTGCCTGGGTGCTGGGCCTAAATTTATGAAAATGGACTGTTGCAGTGCTGGGTGACGTGAAGCCTGATTCTCTGCTATAACATGAAGACTGATTCTCTGCTGACATGAAGCCAGATTGTCTGTTATGGGACCTCCCTCCTCTGCCTGGGTGCTGGGCCTAAATTTATGAAAATGGACTGTTCCAGTGGTGGGTGACGGGAAGCCAGATTCTCTGCTATGGGACCTCTCTCCAATTGATTTTGGTTAATTTTTATTTATTTAATTTTTATTTTAATTCATTTCCCTATCCACATTTGTTTGCAGGGGATTTACCTACATGTTGCTGCCTTTTGCAGCCCTCTAGCCCTTTCCTGGGCTGTTTTACAGCCGTTTTAGTGCCGAAAAGTTCGGGTCCCCATTGACTTCAATGGGGTTCGGGTTCGGGACGAAGTTCGGATCGGGTTCGGATCCCGAACCCGAACATTTTCGGGAAGTTCGGCCGAACTTCTCGAACCCGAACATCCAGGTGTTCGCTCAACTCTAGTCCTGGGCCTTTTCGCTGCCGGTGGGGGGACGGCCCCTCTGTTCAGTGGATGGATTATTTTTTTAGCGCTGGGTCAGATATATGATGATCCGGATCGTATTGCTCTGGCTGAGTCTAGACTACGTCTTTTATGCCAGGGTAAACAGTCCGCAGAGATATACTGTTCTGAATTTCGGAGATAGGCAGCTGATACTGGTTGGAATGATGCTGCACTCCGAAGTCAATTTTGCCATGGTCTTTCAGAGGGATTGAAAGATGCATTTGCCTTTCATGAGAGACCTACCTCCTTAGACTCTGCCATGTCTCGGGCCGTTCGTATTGACAGGCGTCTTAGAGAGAGAGGAGAGATCACTCCTTCCTGTCATACTCAGTCCAAGGACAGTGCGGCGGTCTCATTCAGTGCACAGGGGTCTCAGTCGCTCTCAATCCCTTCTGAGCAGGAGCCTATGCAGCTGGGTTTGCTTGCCTCTGACAATAGAAGATTCAGCTCTCATAGAAAGGTTTGTTTCTGTTGTGGAGGTATAAATCATTTGGCAAATGTTTGTCCCTCTAGGAGATTCAGGCAGTTTTTTGAGAGTAATAAAGAAACAAAAAGAAAAAAATCCTCTAAAAACGTTCCATCTGTTACTATTGGCAAGGTTGATGCGGAAATTGAAGGTTTTCCGTTTGCTTGTAGTTCCCGTTTTGTCCTACCTGCCAGGATGGCGCTAGAGAGCAAGAACATTTTTTGTGAGATTTTTGTAGATAGTGGAGCAGCTGTCAATCTCATTGATAATCAATGTGCTATAACTCATGGTTTCCAGGTATGCACTTTGGGAAATCATATACCTGTTTTTGCTATTGATTCCGTTCCACTTTCTCCGAAATAATTAAAGGGCATAGTTCACAATATCCGTTTGATTGTGAGTGATACTCATGTTGAGGATGTGTCATGTTTCGTCCTAAGCGGGTTGCCTACTCCTCTAGTGTTGGGGCTACCCTGGCTCACTAAACATAACCCCACCATTGATTGGCAAGCGAGGCAAATAAATGGTTGGAGTGACTTTTGCAGAGAGAATTGCCTCACAACATCTGTTTCTGAGGTTTCTACTAAGACTGTACCATCTTTTCTCTCTGAATTTTCGGATGTGTTTTCTGAGGGTGGTGTTCAGGACTTGCCCCCTCACAGGGAGTACGATTGCCCTATTAATCTAACCCCAGGCGCCAAGCTGCCTAAATCTCGTTTATACAATCTCTCCCAACCTGAAAGGGTCGCTATGCGTGCTTATATCTCTGAGAGTCTGAGAAAGGGACACATACGACCCTCGAAGTCACCTGTTGCCGCTGTTTTTTTCTTTGCTAAGAAAAAAGATGGTTCTTTAAGACCATGTCTGGATTTCAGGGAGCTGAACAGTATCACAATTTGTGACCCTTATCCACTTCCTCTGATCCCGGACCTGTTTAGCCAGGTTGTTGGGGCTAAAGTTTTTTCCAAGTTGGATCTAAGAGGGGCATACAACCTGGTCAGGGTCAGAGAAGGAGACGAATGGAAGACGGCCTTCAATACCCCTGAGGGCCATTTTGAGAATTTGGTTATGCCTTTTGGTTTGATGAATGCTCCAGCCGTCTTTCAGCATTTTGTGAACAACATTTTTTATCATTTAATGGGGAAATTTGTATTAGTGTATCTAGATGACATTTAGATTTTTTCTCCTGATTTCAAAACTCATAAGGACCACCTACGTCAGGTCTTGCTCATCCTGCGGGAGAATAAATTGTACGCTAAACTGGAAAAATGTGTGTTTGCGGTTCCAGAAATTCAATTTCTGGGGTTTCTTCTCTCCGCTTCTGGTTTTTGCATGGACCCCGAGAAGGTCCGCGCTGTGCTTGAGTGGGAGCTTCCTGAGAATCAGAAGGCGCTGATGCGTTTTTTGGGTTTTGCCAATTATTACAGGAAGTTTATTTAGAATTATTCCTCTATTGTTAAACCACTCACTGATATGACTAGAAAGGCGGTAGATTTTTCCTCCTGGTCGGTATAGGTGCGTAAGGCCTTTTCTAGTATCAAGGAGAGTTTTGCTTCCGCTCCCATCTTGGTACAACCTGATATTTCTCTGTCCTTCATAGTTGAGGTGGACGCTTCTGAGGTGCGTGTGGGTGCGGTCTTGTCTCAGGGTCCCTCTCCTGACAAATGGCGACCGTGTGCCTTTTTCTCGAAGAAACTCTCCTCCGCAGAGAGAAATTACGATGTGCGAGATAGGGAGTTGTTGGCCATCAAGTTAGCTTTTGAGGAATGGCGCCATTGGCTAGAGGGAGCCAGACACCCTATTACCGTGTTTACTGACCATAAGAATCTGGCCTACTTGGAGTCAGCCAAGCGTCTGAACCCGAGACAGGCCAGATGGTATTTGTTCTTTTCAAGGTTTAATTTTGTTGTCACGTTCCGCCCTGGGGTTCAGAATGTGAAGGCGGATGCCCTGTCACGTTGTTTTCCGGGAGTTGGGAATTTTGAAGACCCGGGTCCTATTTTGGCTGAAGGTGTGATGGTCTCTGCTCTTTATCCTGAATTGGAGGCAGAGGTTCAGGTAGCCCAGTCAGAGGCTCCTGATCTTTGTCCTCCTGGGAGGTTGTTTGTGCCTCTTGCTTTAAGACACAAGATTTTTAAGGAGCACCACGATACTGTCCTTGCTGGGCAGCCGGGGGCAAGAGCCACAGTGGATCTCTTCACTCGGAGATTCTGGTCGCCGGCGCTTCGTAAGTTTGTTGAAGGTTTTGTGGCAGCCTGCGAGTCCCTCATTCACGGCCATCAGGTCCTCTCCTTCCGTTACCCATTCCTTCCCGTCCTTGGACACATCTGTCCATGGACTTCATTACGGACCTGCCTCGTTCCTCGGGGAAGACTGTGATTCTGGTGGTGGTGGACCGTTTTAGCAAAATGGTGCATTTCATTCCTTTTCCTGGCTTGCCCAATGCTAAGATGCTGGTGCAGGCATTTATTGATCACATTGTCAAATTGCATGGTATTCCTTCAGACATAGTCTCTGATAGGGGCACGCAGTTTGTTTCAAGATTCTGGAAGGCTTTCTGTTCTCGCTTGGGGGTTCGGTTGTCATTCTCTTCTGCTTTCCACCCGCAGTCGAATGGCCAGACAGAGCGCGTCAATCAGAATCTGGAGACATATCTGCGCTGTTTTGTGGCGGAGAATCAGGAGGATTGGTGTTCTTTTTTGTCCCTTGCTGAGTTTGCTTTAAAAACCCGTCGTCAGGAGTCCTCTGATAAGTCACAATTTTTTGGTGCATATGGGTTTCATCCGCAGTTTGGGACATTCTCTGGGGTCTTCTGGTTTACCTGATGAGGACAGATTCTCCTCGTCTTTGTCATCTATTTGGCAAAAGATTCAGGATAATCTAAAGAGCATGAGTGAGAGATATAAGCGTGTGGCGGATATGAGAAGTGTGCCTGGTCCGGACCTGAATGTTGGTGATCTGGTGTGGTTGTCTACTAAGAATATCAAATTGAAGGTTCCCTCCTGGAAGTTGGGTCCTAAGTTTATTGGGCCTTACAAAATCTTGTCCATCATCAATCCTGTTGCCTACCTTCTTGATCTTCCTCAGACTTGGAAGATCCATAATGTTTTTCATAAGTCCATATTAAAACCTTATGTCCAACCCATTGTACCCTCGTCTTTGCCTCCTCCTCCGATTGTGGTTGATGGTAATCTTGAATTTCAGGTCTCTAGGATTGTGGATTCTCGTGTTGTCCGCGGTTCTCTCCAGTACCTCGTTCATTGGGAGGGTTATGGTCCTGAGGAGAGGATCTGGATCCCAGTGACGGATATTAAGGCCACTCGTCTCATCAGGGCTTTCCATAGGTCCCATCCTGAGAAGGTGGGCTCTGAGTGTCCGGAGTCCACTCGTAGAAGGAGGGGTACTGTCACCACCAGACATCTGAGAAGCTCTGACAGACGTTCTTCAGAACCTCCTACTTGAGGTTTCTTTTGTTTTGCTTTCGTTTTCTCATCTCATTAGCCTACCTCAGCTGTCATGTAGTTGCACTGATTGCATCCCTTTAAATCCCTTCCCATACTGCATCACTTTGCGGTTTATACAACTACCTGGAGTGTGTGCATGCTGGATGCTACTACTGAGTCTTCTACAGATAGGTTTGTTCATTCATTTGTGTTTTCCTGTTTGCTGGATCCTAGGTGACCCTGACTCCTTCCATATGAAGTGTAGGGAGCCGGTGGTCATGTCCCCTCACTATTATAGGGTGTTCAGGTGTCATACAGTCGAGGAACGAGGATATGTAATCATCTACCATAGAGATTGTTGCATAGGCTGAGCAGTAAGGGAGAGAGCCAGGTCTGTTACAGGGCTTACCCTTTGGTTCCTTAGTTTTGGATCCAGTCAGTCGGATCTTCATTTTGTGTCTTCTAGTTTCTGTACACCTTCCGTGACATATACATTTTAAACCACGTTGTTAAAAAAAAAAAAAGAGGATTGTTAGGTGATTTACGCCCGTTATGTATTAAAATCCAATTCTACGTCAACTATGTAATTTTCAGTGGGAGTTTTGCCATGGATCCCCCTCCGGCATGTCACAGTCCAGGTGTTAGTCCCCTTGAAACAACTTTTCCATCACTACTGTGGCTAGAAAGAGTCCTTGTGGGTTTTAAAATTCGCCTGCCTATTGAAGTCAATGGCGGTTCACCCGGTTCGCCCGTTCGCGAACATTTGCAAAAATTAGCGTTCACCGTTCCTGAACGGAAAATATTATGTTCGTGACATCTCTATCGATAAGGTGGTGCCTGTCTCCTCTGTACATCCTCTTGCCAAGTGTATATTTTCCCTTTAGCATAATCATCCGAATCTCTGAGCCATTTCCTCCTTTTTATGACCTCTTCATCCCCATACAAATTTTTTCCAGAAACTGGGTGCAATTGGCATCATACTGGTTCCATTCATCTGTGTTGAGTACTAACTGAAGTGCGGTTTTAGTTTTCAGGTGTCTCTCCTTCGCTTCCACCAATTCCTGTTGCAAATATTCTAAATTAAGCAAAATAATGTCAAAGGTATACGCTGAATCACCAGGGAATAGGTTTGGTTTCAATTGTGAGCGAATTGCCCTATGGATTCTATGTTCCTTATAGTACTGTCCCAGTGTCATAAGGTGTAAGTCCATAGATACAATCTTCTTGGCATCAGCTTCATATTGTTTCTTTAGATCAACAGTGGTGGGAGTTGATAACAACAGGGGATCACTCACCAAACCCTGTAGGATTCTCTCCTTATCAGCTCTGGTATATGTGAACACATCGGGGGGGTCCATGATTCAATCATTAAATAGAAAAAAGGCAGTGCAGAGCTGTGCAAGTCCCTATATGTGAACACATCGGGAGGTCCATGATTCAATCAGTAAATAGAAAAATGGCAGTGCAGAGCAGTGTATAAAGCGGTGGGAATAAAACGGGTCATTTTTCCTTCACATTGGAGTGCTGCCTCTTTTTTGGAAAACTACAACCATTTGATGACCGTTGTGCCCATGGTCTGAGGATTTTTGCACCGGATTTTACCAACAAGTGCTGCTGTTTTTCTTTGTGTTTTATATATATATATATATATATATATATATATATATATATATATATACAAACCGGATTCCAAAAAAGTTGGGACACTAAACAAATTGTGAATAAAAACTGAATGCAATGATGTGGAGATGGCAAATGTCAATATTTTATTTGTAATAGAACGTAGATGACAGATCAAACGTTTAATCCGAGTAAATGTATAATTTTAAAGGAAAAATAAGTTGATTCAAATTCTCACGGTGGCAACAAATCCCCAAAAAGTTGGGACAAGTAGCAATAAGAGGCTGGAAAAAGTAAATTTGAGCATAACGAAGAGCTGGAAGACCAATTAACACTAATTAGGTCAATTGGCAACATGATTGGGTATAAAAAGAGCTTCTCAGAGCGGCATTGTTTCTCAGAAGCCAAGATGGGTAGAGGATCACCAATTCCCACAATGTTGCGCAGAAAGATAGTGGAGCAATATCAGAAAGGTGTTACCCAGCGAAAAATTGCAAAGACTTTGCATCTATCATCATCAACTGTGCATAACATCATCCGAAGATTGAGAGAATCTGGAACAATCTCTGTGCGTAAGGGTCAAGGCCGTAAAACCATACTGGATGCCCGTGATCTCCGGGCCCTTAAACAACACTGCACTACAAACAGGAATGCTACTGTAAAGGAAATCACAGAATGGGCTCAGGAATACTTCCAGAAACCATTGTCAGTGAACACAATCCACCGCGCCATCCGCCGTTGCCAGCTGAAACTCTACAGTGCAAAGAAGAAGCCATTTCTAAGCAAGATCCACAAGCTCAGGCGTTTTCACTGGGCCAGGGATCATTTAAAATGGAGTGTGGCAAAATGGAAGACTGTTCTGTGGTCAGACGAGTCACGATTCGAAGTTCTTTTTGGAAATCTGGGACGCCATGTCATCCGGACCAAAGAGGACAAGGACAACCCAAGTTGTTATCAACGCTCAGTTCAGAAGCCTGCATCTCTGATGGTATGGGGTGGCATGAGTGCGTGTGGCATGGGCAGCTTGCATGTCTGGAAAGGCACCATCAATGCAAAAAAATATATTCAGGTTGTAGAACAACATCTGCTCCCATCCAGACGTCATCTCTTTCAGGGAAGACCCTGCATTTTTCAGCAAGATAATGCCAGACCACATTCTGCATCAATCACAACATCATGGCTGCGTAGGAGAAGGATCCGGGTACTGAAATGGCCAGTCTGCAGTCCAGATCTTTCACCTATAAAGAACATTTTGCGTATCATAAAGAGGAAGGTGCAACAAAGAAGGCCCAAGACGATTGAACAGGTAGAGGCCTGTATTAGACAAGAATGGGAAAGCATTCCTATTTCTAAACTTGAGAAACTGGTCTCCTCGGTCCCCAGACGTCTGTTGAGTGTTGTAAGAAGAAGGGGAGATGCCACACAGTGGTGAAAATGGCCTTGTCCCAACTTTTTGGGGATTTGTTGACACCATGAAATTCTGATTCAACATATTTTTCCCTTAAAAAGGTACATTTTCTCAGTTTAAACTTTTGTTCCGTGATTTATGTTCTATTCTGAATAAAATATTAGAAGTTGGCACCCCCACATAATTGCATTCAGTTTTTATTCACGATTTGTATAGTGTTCCAACTTTTTGGGAATCCGGTTTGTTTACACAATAGTGTATTTCCTGTTTCTAGCAAACCCTTAAGCTTTAACCATCACCAGAGGGACTATGATTTGGTTTTATATGAAGTGCACATCCTGTGAGTTTTTAATTATTTATTCATAACTTGATCCCCAATCTGTTTTGAACTATGCATTGTTTTATTCATTGAATTATTTAGTTATATTCTGATCATCAAGCTCTTTAATCTATTATTTATTTATTTATTAATTTATTGTTTACCTACATTTGGACAGCAAAATAATTTTACTCTCTATATACAGATACAGTCATGTGAAAAAATTAGGACACCCTTTGAAAGCATGTGGTTTTTTGTAACATTTTTAATAAAAGGTTATTTCATCTCCGTTTCAACAATACAGAGAGATTAAAGTAATCCAACTAAACAAAGAAAACTGAAGAAAAGTCTTTTCAAGATCTTCTGTAAATGTCATTCTACAAAAATGCCTATTCTAACTGAGGAAAAAGATAGGACACCCTCACATGTATTCCCTCTTAAATTGGCTCAGATCTCACACAGGTATATCACACCAGGTGCACATAATTAGTAGATCGTTACTCTGCATGTTGAATGAGGCTTGCCCTATTTAAACCTCAGACATTTAGTTTGGTGTGCTCCTGACTGTTGAAGTGAGAGTGAGCACCATGGTGAGAGCAAAAGAGCTGTCAGAGGACTTCAGAAAAAAGATTGTAGCAGCCTATGAGTCTGGGAAGGGATTTAAAAAGATCTCAAAAGATTTTGAAATCAGCCATTCCACTGTCCGGAAGATAGTCTACAAGTGGAGGGCTTTCAAAACAACTGCCAACATGCCCAGGACTGGTCGCTCCAGCAAGTTCACCCCAAGAGCAGACCGCAAGATGCTAAAAGAGGTCTCCAAAAACCCTAAAGTGTTATCTCGAGAACTACAGCAGGCTCTGGCTACTGTTGATGTAGAAGTACATGCCTCTACAATCAGAAAGAGACTGTACAAGTTTAACTTGCATGGGAGGTGTGCAAGGAGGAAACCTTTGCTTTCCAAGAGAAACATCGAGGCCAGACTGACATTTGTCAGAGATAAAGTTGACAAAGACCAGGACTTCTGGAATAATGTTCTTTGGACAGATGAGTCCAAAATTGAATTATTTGGACACAACAGCAGAGGACATGTTTGGCGTAAACCAAACACAGCATTCCAAGAAAAGAACCTCATACCAACTGTGAAGCATGGAGGTGGAAGTGTCATGGTTTGGGGCTGCTTTGCTGCAGCAGGACCTGGTCAGCTCACCATCATAGAATCCACGATGAATTCTACTGTGTATCAGAAGGTGCTTGAAGAACATGTGAGACCATCAGTTAGAAAATTAAAGCTGAAGCGGAACTGGACCATGCAACATGACAATGACCCAAAACATACTAGTAAATCAACCAAAGATTGGCTGAAAAAGAAGAAATGGAGAGTCCTGGAATGGCCAAGTCAAAGTCCAGATTTGAATCCCATTGAGATGCTGTGGGGTGACTTGAAAAGGGCTGTACGTGCAAGAAACCCCTCAAACATCTCACAGCTGAAAAAGTTCTGCATTGAGGAGTGGGGTAAAATTTCCTCAGACCGATGTCGAAGACTGGTAGATGGCTACAAGAACCGTCTCACTGCAGTTATTTCAGCCAAAGGAGGTAACACTCGCTATTAGGGGCAAGGGTGTCCTATCTTTTTCCTCAGTTAAAATAGGCATTTTTGTAGAATGACATTTACAGAAGATCTTGAAAAGACTTTTCTTCAGTTTTCTTTGTTTAGTCGGATTACTTTAATCTCTCTGTATTGTTGAAACGGAGATGAAATAACCTTTTATTAAAAATGTTACAAAAAACCACATGCTTTCAAAGGGTGTCCTAATTTTTTCACATGACTGTATGTATACATATATATGCATATATAATTTTTGCTCTCCATTTTTATTCATATTTATTATGTATCACTTCTCCTGTGAGGTCCATTCTAGTTGTTGGTTTGTTGCAACTATTACTTTGGTTCTATTATAATTTTTTATCGGCACAATACTTTCTACTTCTTTTTAGACTTGATGAAGTTGTGAATTTGCGCCTTGGGTCCATACGCTCACTTGACTTTCATGGTCCAGTTGAGCTTTAGTACAATGAAGTACAATGTGCCATGAGAAAACAATCTCAGAATGGCTTGGATAAGTAAAAGAGTTAGAAAGTTATTACCACATAAAATTACACATGTCAGATTTGCAAAAATCGACCTGGGATTTAAGGTGAAAAGTGGCCCGGTACTGAAGGGGTTAAAATAAATAAATAAAGGACCCCCCCAAAAACAAAACAAAAAATTTAACAAAACAATAACAGTGTTGGCTTCCTCCTCCGCCTCTTCCACCTACACTGCCACATCCACAGCCTCCTTAACTTCATATTCCACCTAGCGATTGTCATGGTCTTACCCCCATTTTGCTTCCTTTCGCAGCCCTCTAGCTCTTTCTATGGCTATTTTTTATAGCCATTTTACAGCCCCAAAGTTCAGGTCCCCATTGACTGCAATGGTGTTCATTGTCAAGTTTGAGTACCCGAACTGAACTTTGAAACAAAGTTCGGCCGAACCCAGCGAATCCGAACATCCACGGGTTCACTTATTTCTAATAATTTGGCCTCCCTTTCACCAGAAAGAAAACATTTTTCCATTTTGCTTTGATAGCGAGGATCTAAGAGAATGTCTAAACAGTAATGATAAGACTCCTTCATGTGAGTGATACGCCTAAGAATGAGCAAGCATAGAACTTGTCAATCTGGCCAATGTGTCCGAGGACCCAGTTCTTTTTGGCACCACAACCCACTGAGATGATTGGGTATCATCCTCATTCTCCTGCTCCTTCATCTCCTCCAGTGTCGGCTCCTGATCCTCCATGAGACTTTCTTCTTGTGGGTCCCCAACAGTTACAGGCCAGACAGCACAATGTGTTATATGTTTTATTCTGCTGTTGTCCTGTTCGAAGATAAATATGAGAGGGATGACGTTGTTCATGCTGCAGTCTTCCCTACTGACTAATTTTGTGCCCTCTTCGAGGAGCTTCAGCACAAGACAGGCATCTTGGATGAGCTGCCAATGCCTGACCTCAAAACAACACATGTTCCCTGTTGGGTCTGTCTGGTGCATGACAAAATCATTCATAGCTTTCTGCTGCTCATACAGATGCTCTAGCATGTGCAAAGTGAAATTACAGTGAGTTGGAAAATCACTGATCAAACAGTGTACAGGGTTGCCAACCGTCCGTAGATTTGCAGACAGTCCGCAAAACCAGGGTAATTCTGTCTGTGAGGTTTCTTCCATATTCACGGCACATGTATCATAAATATTGTGGCCACCGTACATTATGTAGGCTGCAGGCTTCTTCCATGTCAGTTTGCAGCCTGTGACTTCTCTGTCCCTGCACAGGCGGCGCCTGCGTGAGCGGGATGACGTAATCTTGTGGTGCGGTGACAGGCTGCAGGATAACTTGGAAGAGATGTGGGCTCTACACCTCGGACTGCGGCATGGAGTAGGAATAAGGTACTTTTTTGTTGTTGTTGTGTTTTTGAGAGATACAGGGGCAGTAGGGCACTATAAGGGCACAGATGTGTGGCACTATAAGATGGTCACAGATAGGTGTCCCTATTAGGGGGGTACAGATGTGTGAAACTATCAAAGGGCACAGTGTTTGGCACTATAAGGGGGCACAGTGTTTGGCACTATAAGGGGGCACAGTGTCTGACAAAATAAATAGGGCACTAGAGGGGGCACAGTGTGTAGCACTAGAGGGGAAGCAGTGTGGCACTTTAAAGGGGCTATGTGAGCTATTGTGGGAACTAAAGGAGACTATTTAAAACTATTCGGGGCACTATAGAAGGCTATTTAAAGAGAGTCTTTCACCTAAAATGACCATTATACACCACAAACATCATGATATCCATTACATTCCCCATATTATAATGTTACCTTTCATATTGCTGTCTGTCGCCTATTCTCTCTTAAAAACGCTTTTATTCCATATGCTAATTAGGTTCTGAAGGTGCCCAGGGGCGGCGTTTATGCGGCCGGTGCCCAGGCTCCACGGAGCTGTTCAAATCAAACCCCTCCCCTTTCACCCCTCTGGCCCGCCCTCGGTTCTTCAGATACCATCCTCCAGTCAATGACAAATCCGGCGCCTGCGCACTCCATAACCCACTAGGGCAGAGGCAGCAGAGTGTTTAATGCGCATGCGCCGGCCCGTACATCCCGATATTTTGGCAGTTTACTTCCGCCGGCTAGATCGGGATGTACGGGCCGGCGCATGCGGATTAAACGCTCTGCTGCCTCTGCCCTAGTGGGTAATGGAGTGCGCAGGCGCCGGATTTGTCATTGACTGGAGGATGGTATCTGAAGAACCGAGGGCGGGCCAGAGGGGTGAAAGGGGAGGGGTTTGATTTGAACAGCTCCGTGGAGCCTGGGCACCGGCCGCATAAACGCCGCCCCTGGGCACCTTCAGAACCTAATTAGCATATGGAATAAAAGCGTTTTATTACTACTAGGAGAACTATTGGGGTGTTTCTCAATACTGGGGGAAATTTGAGGGTAATTTTACTGCTGGCTTACTATGGGGGCTTTATTACAATTAGAGGCTCTATGAGGAACATTATTTCTACGATAGGGCATTATTACTACTACCAGGGGTACTATTGGGCAATTTTATCATTACAATGTGGAGGGCACTACTGCTTTCAGGTAGAATTATCACTATTAGGGCACTTCTACTAATGAGGGCACTCCAGGTAATAATTGTTAGTGGGACTTTGAGGAGCACTATTACTACATTACTGTATGGCACTATTATTTCTACAGTATAGTATTTGGGTGCATTTGGCTCACAATTGGCACTGTTTTTAGGGTAGCAGCCGGATAACTCTGTTGGGGCACCAGGATGAGGATGAGGAACTTAAGATGTCTGTGTGCAAACTCTACAGAGAGAAGAGGTGGCTGAAAGAACTCATGATGAAGGTTTGAGCCAAATTGAGAAGATTAGGAAAGAGAAAATCTACATCAGAGAAGAGACGTTTTAGGATATAAGAGGTATGTGTTGCTGTATTAACCTGTTTGTATTGTAGAGCTGTATGTAATGTCCATCCCAAAATGTCTTTGAAGGGGTTGTGTAGCATCTTTATATTCATGACCTACCCTCAGGTTAGGTCATCAATAACAGATAGGCGGGGTCTGACACCCAACACCCCCATTGATCAGCTGTTTGAAGAGGGTGTGGTGTTCCATGTGACACTGCTTCCTGTTCATTACACTGCCCGTCGTCTCCTCTGTAGTGGAGGTGTAGTTTCATTCACTTGAATGGAGTAAGTGCTGGACATTACACTGCACTTCTGAGAAGACGGGCAGTGTAATGAACAGGAAGTGGTGCTCCCATCATGGGGCTGCTTGTTTACAAACTGCACCGGGAATTTACTGGTATATGGCTTGTTACCGCTGCAGCCAATCACCAATCAGTGGTCTAATGCTGAGGACACAATCTTGCGGCCATTGTCGATAAACACTTTGTTTTGGCGGAGAGAGAGCCAGTAGAATATTTGCTGCTTAATGCACTTTAGAAAGTGATCGGCTATGTGGCTACTGTCGCCTAGGCCAATCAGCTCTAACACCAAGGACATGAGCTGTGACTAACATGATTTGTTTTTATAAGAAGGTGAGTAGAAGTCTGGACTAAGGGCCAGCTGTGGATCTAGTATTGTTATATTTTGTAAAGGCTTCTGATAC
The DNA here is from genome assembly GCF_014858855.1 of Bufo gargarizans. Taxonomy (NCBI): domain Eukaryota; kingdom Metazoa; phylum Chordata; class Amphibia; order Anura; family Bufonidae; genus Bufo; species Bufo gargarizans. Next base: position 6,333,047 of record NC_058081.1, on the reverse strand, counting down.
TGTCCCTCATAGACGTTTAATAGGTAAAATAAGGTTTATATTCTTGGAAAGTATAATTTGTAATTGGATTGAAAACAGGCTAAAGGACCATGTCCAGAGAGTTGTGGTCAATGATTCATATGCAGAATATTCCAGGGTTATAGGCAGTGTACTTTAAGGTTTCAGTCACTTCTAGATATCAAGAACGTGAAATGTCATAAGAATATTAGAGACAATTGTTTATTTCAGCTTGTAATTCTTTCACCACACTCCCAGTAGCTCAAAAGTTTTCATGCACCAAGTTGACTGTGCCTTCAAAAACTTAGAAAATTCCATAAAATGATGTTATGGTTTAGCTTCTGAAAAGATAATTGATGTCACTTGAGATATTTTGAGGTGCACCTGTGGTAATATTTAAAGGTCTATTTTAAATGCTTACATTTGCCCATGTTTGACATCATAGGAAGATCAGAAGAAATTAGTCAAGATCAAGACTTTGATTCATCATATTAGAAAGTAAAGTTCAGTTGACAGGACGCACACGATTTCTTTAAGCAAGATGGTCACACTTTTTTTTTACACTTTCAGGTTAAATCAATTCACACGAAGCAGGAGGAAATTCAGCTTTGAGGAGACTCAAATTAATCCTGAAATCCAGATCTGCTGATCACTGGTGAGCGGCTCAGCATCAATTAGAGATAAGCAAATCAGTTCTAATTGAATCAAATTTCACCTTTATTTTGTAAGATTTCAAGTTGCTTCTGAATCTGACAGAGAGAGAAACAAAACTAAAAAAGAGAGAATATGGGTCCTATGAGACTAGTGTTATACAAAAGCTTTCAGGGCAGTTAGAGCACTTTTGATTTGGGTAGAGTCAATTTGCACTCAAATCAAATTGGTTGAACCAATTCCATTTTTAGTGATTTGCTTGTCTCTAAATGTGTATTAATGTTTATTACGGGATGTGTGTTTATGTAATGTTTGCTGTACGGCTTTCTTTATGTCTTTATTCCTCAGACTGTATATAATGGGGTTAGCAAATGGAGTAAATACGGTATACAGCAGAGAGAGGATTTTACTACTGACCCAAGTTTTTTCTCTCTTAGGAAAAACATAAACACTAAATATTGTCCAGTAAAAAATGGAGACCACAATGAGGTGGGAGCCACAGGTGGAGAAGGCTTTCTGTCTACCAGTACTGGATGGGATCCTTAGGACTGAAATCACAATGTAAATATATGACACTACAATGATTAAGGTTGGGAACATTATAGATGGAGGTCCCAAAACAAAAATCTCCAAGTGAACAGAGAAGGTGTCAGAACAGGACAGGTCTAGTAAGGGGACAAGGTCACAGAATAAATGGTCGATGATATTTGACCCACAGAAATTTAGTTTTGATGATGTTATCGTAATAATGAATGAACAAAAATTGCCTATCAACCAACTACTAATGATTGAAGTAACACAAAATATATTTGTCATGACGGAGGAGTAACGGAGGGGATTACAGATGGCCACATATCTGTCATAAGACATCACAGCGAGAAGAAGACATTCAAATTCATCTGTGCCAACAAAAAAATAAAACTGAGTCATACAACCAATAAAACTGATGGTTCCTCCATTATTCAGTAGGATGTGGAGCAGGTTGGGGACAATATTTGTGGATAATATGATGTCACTGATGGACAGTTGTGAGATGAAGAAGTACATTGGGGTGTGGAGGTTCTTGCTGGTGGACACCAGGATGATGATCAGGAGGTTTCCACATATTGTGGCAACAAAAACAACAAGAAACAGAAGAAATAGAAGATTTCTCAAAAGTTGACTGCTTTGAAATCCTAAAAGGAGAAACTCTGTGACCACAGTCAGATTTGTCTGCAAGTACAATAAGAAATTAAAGGAAACATCTAATAACATTAAGCCAGGCTGTGTTTTTTTTTTTTTTTTAAGACCAGATAAGTAGACATAAGACTATGACATTAGATACGGGGCATACACCATATGTTGGTAGCCTAAATCCCTCACCCTTACAAATGGAGATTTCTGAAATGATACTCCATTAGGGCAAAGGCAGAAAATGGTAATGCTGAGGCCAGTGATTGGCCACATGTCACAGCCTTTGGTGTGCGCTGTGACACTTATGCCACGCTTGCTGTTGCCTCTGGCAATATGTTGCTGTTTCAGCATGCGGGGCAGTGTCATGGCCTTTGTGGTGTGTGCCGTGACATGGTTGCCTTGCATGTTGTTGCCTGCGGCAATATGTAGCTTTTTATGCTGGTGTGCGCACTGCCCCTTTCAGTTGTTTCCTCCTCTGTTCGCTGCTGGAGGGGTTAACCACCTTGTTGGGCGTGGTCACTAGGTGCTTCATGTTACCTGTGGCTAGAGGCCAGGAGTCAGTGGTACTCCAGTCATGGTGTGTGTTGGAGTTATGCTCCTGGTCTTCATGTTTCCATCTCCCAGAGTGAGGGCCTCCTAGTGGGACATCGAGGTATCCAGCCATGTCTTCCCTCCCTTACATGTGTTGTATGTTTGGTGTGTGGTTATGATTTGGTGTGCTGGATACTTGTGAGAGTTGCTGGTATGGTGTCCTGTTTGGTGTTAGGGCTCTGGTACATAATTACGGGTTCCAGTCATTGTGGCAGCGGCAGGTAGGTGTGTTGTCTTGTTTTCTTACCTGCCGTTTCTCTTACTGCATATGGTCTTTTCCTTTCCCTGCTTCTAGGCCTTTTGAGACTCCTGTTCTTCTGTGTCCTGGAAGAACAGGGCACTTCTCCTCAGGGCGACTCAGGGCCTTAGGTATCCAGGGTATGAGCTGTCCTACCATCCAGGTCCACTCATTCGGTGAGGAGTTAGGTCTAGGTATAGGGACGCATTAGGAGGTGACCTGCTCCCTTATCCTTGTGTTCAGGCCTAGTTGGTTTCCTTATCCCCCAGTCATCATACGGTGGGGGGTTTTCTCCACTCCCCACCATGAGACCACAGTGGTCACAAGTAGAGTTGAACAGACACCTGGATGTTCGGGTTCGAAGGGTTCGGCCGAACTTCACAAAATAGTTTGAGTTTGAGATCCGAACTTGACCCCGAACCCCTTTGAAGTCAATGGGGACCCAAACTTTGAGCACTATAATGGCTGTAAAAAAATCTGTCATGGAAAAGGCTAGAGGGCTGCAAATGGCAGCAAAATGTGGTTAAGAGCATGGCAAGTGCTCTGCAAACAAATATGGATAGGAAAATTACTTCAAATAACATAAAATACATTAAAATAAAAAATTGTAATCTTGATCTAGGAGGACGAGGTCCATATCGAGTAGGAGGTTGAGGAGGTAGTGGATGTGGCGGTGTAGGTGGAAGCGGCAGTGGAGAATGAGGAGGTAGCCTACACTGCTTTCTCAACCTGAGCACAACCTGCATGACTAGGCATTTAAGTGCAAAGCATGAGTTGCAGTGGAGTAGACACCTCAAAAAACAAGAAAGGTCTCTAGCTCCTCCTGCTTCCTCTTCTGCCACAGTCTTGGCCTCTTCATCCACCTCTGGAGTGACAGTGCCACCTGCCACCCTGCAAACAGAGGATCTGCCAGCAACACCAAGACCTGGGTCACCAAGCATCTCCACAATGTCCCACAGAAGCGTTCAGCTCTCCATCTCCCAAACGCTGGAGAGGAAGAGGAAGTACCCCCCTACCCACCCGCAATCCCTAGCCCTGAATGCCAGCATTTCTAAATTACTGGCCTTTGAAATGCTTTTATTTCGTCTGGTGGCTGTCCCACAGTACGTCGTACCCAGCCGCCACTACTTTTCCAGGACAGCCATCCCTTCTCTGCACAACCAAGTATGGGACAAAATCAGGTGTGCACTGCGCAACGCCAACTGTGACAAGGTGCACCTGACTACGGATACATGGACCAGTAAGCACAGTCAGGGATGTTATATCTCCATAACAGCACACTGGATAAATGCAGTGGTGGCTGGGCCTGAGGCGGATAGCAGTTTGGTGCATGTCCTTCCACCACCGAGGATTGCAGGGCGCTTCTCTTTGCTTCCTGTTGCTTCCTCCTCCCACTCCGCTTCCTCATCCTCTACCAGCTCCACATCCGGTCAGCTTAACACCTTCACCACCAACTTCAGCACAGCCAGGGGTAAACAACAGCATGCAGTTTTAAAACATATCTGTTTGGGGGGACACACCCCACACTGCGCAGGAGCTGTGGATGGGCCTTGAACAACAGACCCATGAGTGGTTTGTGCCAGTCAGCCTCAAGCCCGGCCTGGTGGTGTGTGAATATGGGCGAAATCTCGTAGCAGCTCAGGGACTAGCCGGTTTGACACACATCACTTGCCTGGTGCATGTGCTGAATTTGGTGGTGCAGAGATTCCTTAAAAATTACCCCTATATGTCAGAGCTGCTGCATAAAGTGCGGGCCGTCTGTGCGCACTTTCGGCGTTCTCACCCTGCTGCTGATCGCCTGTCAGCGCTGCAGCGTAACTTCGGCTGTCCCTCTCACCGCCTCATATGCGACATGCCCACAAGGTGGAACTCCAACTTGCACATGCTGGCCAGACTGTGCGAGCAGCAGTAGGCGATAGTGGAGTTTCAGCTGCAGCATGCACGGGTGAGTCGCTCTGCGGAACAGCACCATTTCACCACCAATGACTGGGCCTCCATGCGAGACCTGTGTTCCTTGTTGCGCTGTTTCGAGTACTCCACCAACATGGCCAGTGCCGATAATGCCGTTCTCAGCGTTACTATCCCACTTATATGCCTCCTTGAAAAAATGCTCCTGGCGATGATGGAAGAGGATGTGGCAAAGAAGAAGGAGAAGGAAGACGGATCATTTTGTTGGGTTTCCGGCCAGTCATTCCCAAGTGGCTCAGAGGGTGGGTTCCTGCACCCACAAACCCAAGGTACACAATTGTCCAGCCAGGGCACAATTCTGGAGGATGACAAGTTGGAGGATGAGGAGGAGGAGATTCAGGAAGAGGAACCGTGTTCACAGCAGGGTGGCACCCAAACCAGCTCATGGCCTTCACTGCTGCGTGGCTATGGGGATACAGAGGACACAGATGATACACCTCCCACAGAGAAAGAGAGATAAAAAATGAGACAGGAGTCAGCGCCTCGTGTGTAGAACCGTTTGGTAGTTTAAAAACAACAATACACTGATTGTGTTTACCGTTTTGGGTTGCGATGAGTCGCAACACCTTTGAATCACTTATGCTGGTATAAGCCCGTCCAGCTTGCGGGGGTGTCTGCTGCTGCCCAGGTCCTTAATCATTCTGTGGGATACGGTTTCAGGGATATGGCAGATAGTAGATAGATTGAAGAAATGAACCTTTTTGGAAACTGCACTGATAGCTCGGGTAGGTTTGACACTTCATGGATTTTCCGCTTGGGGGAAGTGGATTCCGTGCTGCAGGCGCTGACGGACGTCAACATGAGCCTCACCTCTTGTCTGGATTCGCTTGCAGAGAATCAGAAACAGCTCGAAAAATCCATGAAGTGTCAAACCTACCTGAGCTATCAGCGCCGTTTCCAAAAAGGTTCATTTCTTCAATCTATCTACTATATATAATTTTAGTGGTATATACTGTATGGGCATTCTCAACATAGGACATATAAATACCATATTTGTTTTTGCTGGCACACAGAGATGAGACTCCACGCAACACTACTGGGCGGCCGCCCATTTTCAAGGAGCCCCAGCAGACAGAGCCGATCTGTGCCCTGCGCCTGGCGGTACCATATCACCCAGGCCTTCGGTGTAGGCTGGAAATCAAGGGGAGCACGCTATCTTGCAGAAGAATATGGTGTCAGCAGCGGCGGGGGCAGGATTTAGTACATGATGCTGAGGAGGATGCAGTCCAGTATGTGCAGCTCCCCACCACCTGCACAGGTTCACTCTCTGCACCAGCATCATCACATGGCCCTTACAGTTAGAGTCTGGATGGCAGCTAGCATCGGCCATCAACAGATCCATGTAATCCTGCCAACCGGACAACTTTAGTGGGGGGGGGATACTGACAGGGGATACCAAATGCTACGGGTGATAGCGATAGCGGGGAGCCCGGGGTACGGATGAGGGTAGCCAGTATCAGGGATGAAGCGGTTCCCTCACCATCAGAGATAATATGAGCTCCGACAGTGGGGAGAAGCCAAGAAAATAGGGCAGCGTTCTGGTGTACCCCCTTCACCTGTAATGCCACTACAGATCTCTCCAGTGCCAGCAGCAGGGTGGCAAAGAAGGGTTAGGAATGAATACCTGGAGTTTTATGAACAAACTGCTACTTTCTATTTTATGTAAGTTTGTGAAGCCATGCCCCAAACCGTGTCCCCATTGTAATCCGTGTAAACTTGCTGATAATACACTTCACTGAGCAGATACTGTGCTCTTTTTCTTTTCTTTTTTCTTTTTTTGCACATAACTCCATACTTTAGCTTAACACTGCCATCTACTGGCCTTGTTGTGTATTGCTCCTCTAAGGAGGAGAACTCACGTTAAGTTAGTAGCGATATGCGAAAGCAGTGAGCGCTACCGCTGCTACAACTGTACGCCTCTTTTTTAGACCTGACGTGATCGTGGAAATAACTTTTGCGCCGTAATCTGCAACAGATATTCACCAGAAAATTTGCATATTTCTGATAGTAAATGCCCCCCTAAGAGTTTATAAAATTTTTTGTAAAAGCAAAGAAAATGCAAAAAAAAATTGTTTATACTCATCCTGTCCAGAAATGCTGTTCTGGAGTCCCCACCAGTCTGTTTGAATTGTCCTGCAGTGATGACACGCCATGAGTATGTGACTACTGGAGACAATCACTTTGTCTTCTGCTGGATATACAGGCATTAGCGCTGAGGCCAGTGATCGGCTGCAGCGGTCATATCTGTATGTATGGCACATCATCACTGACTATACTGGTGAGGACCACCAGAGCTGTGCCATGGAGGATTCACCAGGTAAGTGTCAGTTATTTTTTATGTTTTAGCATTTTCTCTACTTTTAGTACATTTTTCAAAGGCTGGCCAAACCCTTTACATTGCAATGTCCACAGTGAACTTTTCTCTCCAATTTCCTGGCTATAAATCCCTGTCTTTGTGAAGTCTTCTTCTGCTGATGTGAAGAAGGAGTCTGTAGAACCTGAGGACACCTCATCAGTCACATTCTGCACATGTTATTAGGAGTCTGCACTTCCATCCAGCAGTATTTCTTAGACCCCCTGCAGTTTATAGTCTCTTCTCTACATTATACCCAGAAGAAGCTGCTGATCAGTGGAGATCTGCAGCCAGGAGCACACATAGAATACAGTTTATATATTGGGGGGGACTTGGTTCTTCCTTCAAGTCATTTGTACAGAATATGGAGCGCCGTTCATATTTTACAATAGACTTGATGAAGAAACCAAGTGGATTTGGAAACAGGATGCCCTTATACAGTCCAGGAGAAGAAATGTATGGAAGCCTATGGTGAGATGTGCAGGTGTCCTACTGGAGGAGCAGCGCTACATTATACAGGGTTTATCCTGCACTGGAAGCTCGGCCGAAAGTTGGGTTTTACTGCTCTAATTCAATTATCAAAGCTAACTCATTCACACATGTTGAGACACGGCAAAATTCATTATTTTCAAATGGTCACTAGGACCAATGATTGTCTCCTAATTACATGTGCTACTTGTAATCTTAAATAAAACATAACTTTCATTTCTTCCTATAAAATAGTTTCTACCTCTTGCTATTAGTCAGCTGTGTCTGTGAGTTAGTTGCTTTTGGCTGTTACACCAGGTGCTTGCACGGTTTGATTCACGCTAGCTAGAGACTACACATCGCAGGCTCCCCTATTCCATGCAGTCAGTGTAATTTATCACATCTCACATTTACACTCTGTGCAAGCACCTGGTGTAACAGCCAAAAGCAACTAACTCACAGACACAGCTGACTAATAGCAAGAGGTAGAAACTATTCTATAAGAAGAAATACAAGTTATGTTAAATTTAATATCACAAGTAGCACATGTAATTAGGAGACAATCATTGGTCCTAGTGACCATTTGAAAATAATGAATTTTACTTCTCTTCACTGTCTACATACATCTATGTGTAATTATTATATCTATATTATATCTATAAAAGATATTATAGTACTTTATACAATGTTACTGAAGATGACAGCATCATATACACAAAGCATGTTTATTAGTAATACTACTACTGTTACTACAACTAGCAGTAATACACACATGTACACTGATTCTGTACTTACAGCAGATGTCTCCTTGGAAATACTTTTCATCTTCCCATTATTAATACATCGATAAATAAAGAAATCCAGACCCTTCACAATGCAGAGATCTTGTGTGAGGAGATCAGACACATGGTCATATATATACACACACATACAGTAAAGGGAATGGAGCGTGGAAAGTTTTCTCCATGACCTCATGTGTCTCCTGGGCTCCAGGAAACTTCTCATAATTAGTTGTCAAGAGATTAAACAAAGTTTCTTCAGGTAAAAAGTTGAGCTTTGTCAAATACTTGAGTAAAAAAGTTAAAGAAAGTAAAAGCTGCTGTAACTGTCTAATAGGTAGAATCTGGTAAATGGAAATAGAGAGCAGGCGACACACATAATGACTAGTGATGAGCAGACCAAGGCTTGTTCGGGTTCAACGGGTTCTGAATATGACCCTGGACACTGAACCCCATTAAAGTCAACGGAGACCTGAACTTTGAGGCTGAAAAATGGCTGTAAAAAAGTTTTAAAAAAAAGCCCTACCAGGCTGCAAAAGGATCTCTGAATTTTCCCAAAAGGTTCAATTTGATCTGAATTTATTCAGACGAATCACATTAAAAATCTGCTATTCCGGCTGCAGAGAGCCTGTATAGTGGTGTAGAACACTGTGCCTGTATAGGGGTGTAGAACACTGTGCCTGTATAGTGGTGTAGAACACTGTGCCTGTATAATGGTGTAGAACACTGTGCCTGTATAGCGGTGTAGAACACTGTGCCTGTATAGTGGTGTAGAACACTGTGCCTGTATAATGGTGTAGAACACTGTGCCTGTATAGTGGTGTAGAACACTGTGCCTGTATAATGGTGTAGAACACTGTGCCTGTATAGTGGTGTAGAACACTGTGCCTGTATAATGGTGTAGAACACTGTGCCTGTATAATGGTGTAGAACACTGTGCCTGTATAGTGGTGTAGAACACTGTGCCTGTATAGCGGTGTAGAACACTGTGTCTTGCAGTAACACACATAGGGAGTCCGCTCTGGTAGTGAAATAACACTGTGAGTCAGTATGACATGCAGATGACAGGGGTCACATTTACATTTCATACTTCATTTATTTAGTTATGGGGCTAAAACTGACCATATAACTGAAATGTGAACTCAGCCTTACAGGTCGATGTTAGCATCAGGTATAAAGAACTGTGCAGAGGCCCAAGATCCTACTATGGAGTGAAAGAGCGCACTCCTTTTACACCGACGCCACATAGATGTCTACAGAACCTGTTCTATTAAACCCTTATACAAGTAGAGCCCCTGACAGAGTGGAGAGGGGGTCAGCAGTAAGTTTGTGTTGACGTCACTGATTATTTTGCCCTTCCTCTGATCCGTCAGAACAATAACCCCCATAAAACTGATCCTGTCTGTGGAGCATCCGCCTTCACTCGGTCAGCATTTGGTCAGTAATCTATCAGTATTGCTAATGCCCAAAAAAAACAGGAGTGGATCCAAAACAGAGATGACGGGTGAATGGAATATTTGCATATCTTTGTATTTTGTACCCACTCCTGCTTTTGGCTACCAAATCATAAGCTAATTCTGATCAGACCATACAGGCCTTACAGCTGCTACACAGACAGGATCCCTTGTGCGTCTCATTTTCCCTTCCTTCTGACAGATCAGAAGGGTCAAATAAATGATGATGTCAGCCAGGCAGAAAGGCAAAATAGTGTCCCAGTCATGAAGTGGGGTGGGTGGGAACAGCATGAGAAGTCCTCAGAGTGGACCTATGACATAGTGGTGAGGTGGAAGCAGCATTTGTTTCCGCTTTTGGCTTTCAAATCATGAGCATATCCTGATGCAAAATAGGGACCATGTGATACAGGCCTTACAGCTGCTACATTGATAGGATCCGTTGTGCTTCTCATTTTTCCATACTTCTGAAAGATAGGAAGAAGGGCGAAATAAATAGTAATGTGAACAAAGCCAAACAGTGACACAAAGTGGGGAGGGTGGCAACACCATGAGGAGTCAACAAAGTGGCACAGTTTGAGAATGGTGAGGGTAGCAACTGCATGAGAAGTCAACATATTGGTGCAGTCAAAGAGTAGTGATGGTGGAAAATGAGTAAGTATTGTTGTGAGAACTTGCCACTCCAGTACAGGCCCCAAAGATTTGTCAATAGGCATTCTCCTGACAGCACACAACTTTGTAGGATTCTGTGGCTGGAGGGACATTAGGTGGTCACAGGATAAAAATGGAACTGTCGGCCAGTACAGGCCCCAAAAATTAGCCAATAGGTGTTCACCTGACAGCAAAGAACTTTGGATTCTGTGGCTGGAGGTACATTAGGCGGTCACAGGATAAAAATTTAACTGTAGGCCAGTACAGGCACCAAAAATTAGGCATTTAACGGACATAAAAGGCCTTTTGTATTTAACTAAGACAAGGACCATAATTTGTTCTGGGTGGTGGCGGTTATTTGTGGGCTGTCATGAGGAATTTCAATCAAACATGGTCGACTCGTCACATGTGTTGAATTCCTCCGAGATCTATGCCTCATTCATTTTTAGAAATGTAAGGTAGATCGGTCACGATCCCCCCTGCTGTGCTGAACATCCTTTCGGACAGGACACTAGACGAGGGGCAAGCCAACAGTTCCATGGCAAATTGTGCCAGCTCTGGCCACAG